>NC_133328.1:626345505-626645505 GCF_042186555.1 Aquarana catesbeiana | reverse complement strand
TGGTGGTCCAGTGTGGTGGCCATCTTGGTGGTCCTGGGTGGCTTCCCTGGTGGTCCTGGGCGGGATCCGAGGTGGGGCTGTGCTGATAAACAATCAGCACAGACCCCCCCTGTCAGGAGAGCAGCTGATCGGCTCTCCTCTACTCGTGTCTGTCAGACGCAAGTGAGGAAAAGCCGATCACCGGCTCTTCCTATTTACATTGTGATCAGCCGTGATTGGACACGGCTGATCACGTGGTAAAGAGTCTCCGTCAGAGACTCTTTACCTAGATCAGTGTTGCGGTGTGTCAGACTGACACACCGCAACAACGATCGCTGCGATGTGTGCCCCCGGGGGCGTGCAGCGGCTCATTATCCTGAACACATCATATGACGTCCGGTCAGGATAATGAAACCACTTTGCCGCCATCATTTTGCTATATGGCGTGCAGCAAGTGGTTAATGATGCTTAAAGTGAAAAAAAAAGTGAAATATTCCTTTAAATATCGTACCTGGGGGATGTCTATAGTATGCCTGTAAAGTGGCGCATGTTTCCCGTGCTTAGAACAGTCCCTGCAACAAAATTACATTTTTAAAGTAATAAAAGTAGTTTAAAACTGCTTGCGGCTTTAATGTAATGTCCGGTCCCAGTAATATGGATTAAAATCAGTGAGACAAATGGCATGGGTACCCCCCCCCCCCCCCCCAGTCCATTACCAGGCCCATTGGGTCTTGTATGGATATTAATCACGAGGTCTCACCCATTTCTTGTTTGAAAGTAGGGGCCTCCCCTATATACTCTGCAGAAATTGCGGCCTTAGGTGTTGGTGTTGCCAAAACACTGTAAGCCCTCACAGTTACTATTGGTGGGCGCACGAACGGCCCTGCTGTGAAATATTAGATTAAGAATTGTAATTACATGTCCCTATTGAACAGGGGCAGAAAAATTGGGCCTTAGCCACTGGTGGCGGCACCCAGAAACAAAAATATTCTTACAAGCTATCAGCATGATCATTGAGGAGGAAGAGGATAGTCACTCAGCATAACAGGATAGTCACTCAGCATCAACATAGGCAGTTTAGAAGGGACCTGACATTTCAAAAAAATTTATTCAGTTACATCAGCATCAGGTGCTTGGTAGCTGGTGGTGATCCAAGACTGATTCATTTTTATGAAGGTCAGTCTATTGACCGAGTCGGTAGACAGGCGCACCCTGTGATAGGTTACAAAGCCTCCAGCAGCACTGAATGTGCGTTCCGAAAGAACGCTGGATGCAGGACAGGCCAGTAGCTCAATTGCATACTGTGCAAGCTCTGGCCAGTGATCCATCCTCAAGACCCAGTAACCCAGAGGATTTTCGGTGGGAAAGGTGTCCAAGTCAGATCTTGCCCCTAGGTATTCCTGCACCATGTAAAACAGACGCTGGCGATGGTTGCTGGAACCGATCATACCTTGGGGATGCGGATGACATGATCCGCAGCCACCTGCTCCCAGCCACATACAACTCCATCGGTTTCTTGGGACTGTAAATGATCCCTTAAAGACTGCTGCTGATGCTGAGTGCCAGGCTCCACCTCCATGCTGACACAATCCTCCTCTTCCTACTCGTCCTCTTCCCGTGTGATCGGCGGGCACGCAGGAACACTGTCTGGATAAAGGGGGCCTTGAGAGCTAAGGAAGTTCTCCTCTTCATGCCTCTGTTCTGCCTCAAGTGCCCTGTCCATTATTCCACGCAGCGTGTGCTCCAACAGGTGGACAAAGGGGACAGTGTCACTGATGCATGCACTGTCACTGCTCACCATCCTCGTGGCCTCCTCAAATGGTTACAGGACAGTGCATGCATCCCTGATTATGGCCCACTGGCGTCGGGAAAAAAAGCCAAGCTCCCCTGACCATGTCCTGGTGCCATAGTTGCACAGGTACTCATTGATGGCCCTCTGCTGCGTGTGCAGCCGCTGCAGCATGGCCAACGTTGAGTTCCACCTGGTGGGTATGTCACAGATTAGGCGGTTCTTAGGCAGGTTAAATTCCTTTTGGAGTTCAGCCAGCTGAGCACTGGCATTATATGACCTGCGGAAATGCACACAGACTTTTCTAGCCTGCCTCAGGACATCCTGTAAGCCCGGGTACCTGCCCAAGAACCACTGCACCACCAAGTTAAGGATGTGAGCCAAACAGGGCACATGGGTCAGTTGTCCCTGTCGGAGGGCAGAGAGGAGGTTGGTGCCATTACCTGCCATACCTGCCTTAAGCTGGCGTGGCATCAACCACCTCTGAACCTGCCCCTGCAGAGCTGACAGAATATCTGCCCCAGTGTGGCTCCTGTGCCCCAAGCACACCAGCTCAAGCACCACATGGCATCTTTTGGCCTGCGTGCTTGCGTAGCCCCTTGAACGCCTACGGAGCACCGTTGGTTCCGAAGAGAAATCAGCACAGGAAGAGGCCATGGAGGAAGAAGAAGAAGAGGGGATGGAGGAGAGAGGTGTGGCAGAATCACCACTAGTAGTATTTTGGAGGCGTGGTGGCGAAACAACCTCCAACACTACTGCACCTTGGCCTGCATCCTTCCCAGCTGCTAGAAGAGTCACCCAGTGTGCAGTGAAAGATAGGTAACGTCCCTGTCCATGCCTGCTGGACCATGAGTCAGCGGTAATATGCACCTTACCGCTGACCGCCCTGTCCAGCGAGGCCAAGACATTGCTGTCCACGTGCCGGTAGAGAGCCGGAATCGCCTTCCGTGAGAAAAAGTGGCATTTAGGAACCTGCCACTGAGGAACCGCACATTCCACAAACTCACGGAAGGGGGCCGAGTCTACCAACTGAAAAGGCAACACTTGAAGTGCTAGCAATTTAGCCAAGCTAGCATTCAACTGCTGGACATGTGGATGACTGCAGCGATGCAGCAGCTGGGGCAGGGAAATTTGCCTGGTACAATCTGACGTTGGTGTACCGATAGCAGATTGCCCCCAAGTACTTTGCTGTGACACACCTAACTCTACACCTTCATTCCTCTCAGTGCAGGTCTCAGAGAGGACTGAAGGTATAGTGGGATTGGAGATCCCAGCTGATGAGGAGCAAGGAGAGGTCCTCTTTGTTCTTTGGTGTGGGTCTTTTAGGTACGCTTGCCAACGAACTGCATGGCAGGTCAACATATTTCTGGTCAAGGGGGTTGTGAAATAATACTGCACAAAAACATATACCAAATATAATAGCTGCTACACTAAATGAGACAAATATCGATACAAAGGGTGTGGAAAAAATGTAGCGCTTTACAAAATATGTGTGCAAATAATAAGTGCAATACAGTGAAAGTAATGCGTATAAAGTCCAACATATATAAGGATATGACTGTGAGTCTCTAGCCCCTAATCCTAACCAGGAAATGGGAAAACAAACAAATAAAAGTCCTCAGACAATGGAGAGAGAATCTTCTTTGATGTGCAAGGAATAATGTGTAACATCCACACTGGTGAATCCAGGAAAGTGAAACAAATGGGTACTCTTACCAGAGCAGGTGGACCCGGATGTCAGCGACACCGAATCATAAAAGCTTGAGAATCGGATCCATGGCACGATCAGATGGAAGTAGAGGTCCAGGGTCTTCTACGGATGGCTCCAAAGGATCTCAGTGAACCCGACCCGACCAGAAAATGAACATCTCGAAAGGAACCTCAGCAACAACTCTCATCAAAAACAAACTTACCTTTTTGATCCGCACTATTGGAGCCCCTTCCTCTCTTCTTTTTTATACATATTTTTTTATATTGTTTTTGATGAGAGTTGTTGCTGAGGTTCCTTTCGAAATGTTCATTTTCTGGTCGGGTTCACATCCGTAGAAGACCCTGGACCTCTACTTCCATCTGAGAGTGCCATGGATCCGATTCTCAAGCTTTTATGATTCGGTGTCGCTGACAACCGGGTCCACCTGCTCTGGTAAGAGTACCCATTTGTTTCACTTTCCTGGATTCACCAGTGTGGATGTTTCACATTATTCCGTGCACGTCAAAGAAGGTTCGCTCTCCATTGTCTGAGGACTTTTATTTGTTTGTTTTCCCATTTCCTGGTTAGGATTTGGGGCTAGAGACTCACAGTCATATCCTTATATATGTTGGACTTTATACGCATTACTTTCACTGTATTGCACTTATTATTTGTACACATATTTTGTTAAGCGCTACATTTTTTCCACACTATATGTTTGGTCAAGCATGTGGTGCCCAAGCGGAAGATGTTTTGGCCACGTGAGATACGCTTGAGACATATATTGCAAATAGCAGCGGTGGGATCTGATGCACTCGTCTCAAAAAAGGCCCACACCAAAGAACTTTTGGAATAACGCGCAGAGACAGCAGCGCCCTGCACATGCGGAGCTCTGCGGTGTGATGCAGTCAGTGTGCTGCCCTTAAGCTGGCCCCTGGAGGGCATCCTGCCTCGTTGGTGATGTGCCTCCTCCTCCTTCTCTCTCCTATCAGGCACCCACGTGGAGTCAGTGACCTCATCATCCCCTCCCTCCTCATCACTGGAGCAAAGCTGGCAGTTTGCTGCAGCTGGGGGAACATGACTGCCAGATTGCTGTCCTTCTTGGGCACCCCCTCTCTCTGGGCTCACGTTACTGCCTTCCTGGAGCTGGGTACCATCATCAGAGCCTTCAAAACGCTGGACATCCTCCAGGAGCATGTACCCAACACTGTGGTCAAACAGTTCGGGGGAATACTTGGGAGGACATGGTGGGGCTAGGGAAGGAGTGACTGATGCCATTGAGCTGAGGGAAGAGGCCGCGTTGGCAGCTGCTTTGCCAGACAAAGTACCCTGAGCCTGGGTGAGAGAAGATGAGGAGGGCTTGGTCATCCACTCTACCAAGTCTTCCGCATGTTGCGGCTCAACAGGGCCAGCTGCCGAAAAAAAGGACAAGCGTGTCCCACGGCCACATGCTGATGAGGATGCACCGTCTCCACAACCAGCACTGTTGCCTCTAGACACAGAGCCTGCTTGCCCTCTTTTATTGGCTTATGACTGTCTACCTCTCCTTGTTGGCCTTCCAGACATACTAATGGCCTACAATGAGATGTAGCTGCACAAAGCTGAGATGTATATATATATATATATATATATATATATATATATATATATATATACTGATACTGCAGCTAGCAGACTGCCTGCGGTACTGTACTAATAGGATCAGAAGAACACCACTAATTTTCTTCAGGCAGCTTTAGGTGCACACTGTGCAGAGGACACAGTACACTAATGCCCTGTACACACGGTCGGATTTTCCGACGGAAAATGTGTGATAGGACCTTGTGTGGGCTCCATCACACATTTTCCATCGGAATTTCCGACACACAAAGTTTGAGAGCTTGCTATAAAATTTTCTGACAACAAAATCCGTTGTCAGAAATTCCGTTCGTGTGTACACTAATCTGACGCACAAAGTGCCACGCATCCTCAGAATAAATTAAGAGATGAAAGCTATTGGCTACTTCCCCGTTTATGGTCCTGACGTACAAGTTTTAGGGCGGTACAGTGGTGTAGTGGGTAGCACTCTCGCCTAGCAGTAAAAAGGGTGGCTGGTTCAAATCCCAACTATGACACCACCTGCCTGGAGTTTGCATGTTCTCCCAGTGCCTGCGTGGGTTTCCTCCGGGTACTCCGGTTTCCTCCCACACTCCAAAGACATGCTGGTAGGTTAATTGGATCCTGTCTAAATTGGCCCTAGTATATGAATGTGAGTTGGGGACCTTAGATTGTAAGCTCCTTGAGGGTAGGAACCAATGTGAATGTACAATGTATATGTAAAGCGCTGTGTAAATTGACGGCACTATATAAGTACTTTAAATCATAATTAAATAATAATAATACATCACCGCATTCAGAACAATCGGATTTTCCGACAACTTTGTGTGACCATGTGTATGCAAGACAAGTTTGAGCCAACATCTGTTGGAAAAAATCAATGGATTTTGTTGTCGGAATGTCCGATCAATGTCCGACCGTGTGTACAGGGCATAACTGTAAATACTGTAGCTGCCTGTCTGTGGTATTATTAGGAGCAGAACAACAGCAATTGTCTCCAGGTAGCTTTAGGTGCACACTGTGCAGAGGACGCACTACACTAACTGTAAATACTGTAGCTGCCTGCCTGTGGTATTAATATAGGATCAGAAGAACACCACCAATTTTATTCAGGTAGCATTAGGTGCACACTGTGCAGAGGACACAGTACACTAACTGTAAATACTGTAGCTGCGTGCCTGTGGTATTAATATAGGATCAGAAGAACACCACCAATTTTATTCAGGTAGCATTAGGTGCACACTGTGCAGAGGACACAGTACACTAACTGTAAATACTGTAGCTGCCTGCTTGTGGTATTAATATAGGATCAGAAGAACACCACCAATTTTATTCAGGTAGCTTTAGGTGCACACTGTGCAGAGGACACAGTACACTAACTGTAAATACTGTAGCTGCCTGCCTGTGGTATTAATAGGAGCAGAACAACAGCAATTGTCTCCAGGTAGCTTTAGGTGCACATTGCAGAGGATGCACTACACTAACTGTAAATACTGTAGCTGCCTGCTTGTGGTATTAATAGGAGCAGAACAACAGCAATTGTCTCCAGGTAGCTTTAGGTGCACACTGTGCAGAGGACGCACTACACTAACTTGTAAATACTGCAGCTGCCTGCAGTACTGTACTATAAGGATCAGAAGAACACCACTAATTTTCTTCAGGTAGCATTAGGTGCACACTGTGCAGAGGACGCACTACACTAACTTGTAAATACTACAGCTGCCTGCGATACTGTACTAATAGGATCACAAGAACACCACTGATTTTCTTCAGGTAGCTTTACGTGCACACTGTGCAGAGGACGCACTACACTGACTTGTAAATACTACAGCTGCCTGCGGTACTGTACTAATAGGATCAGAAGAACACCACTAATTGTCTCCAGGTAGCTTTAGGTGCACACTGTGCAGAGGACACACTACACTAACTGTAAATACTGTAGCTGCCTGCCTGTGGTATTAATATAGGATCAGAAGAACACCACCAATTTTATTCAGGTAGCATTAGGTGCACACTGTGCAGAGGACACAGTACACTAACTGTAAATACTGTAGCTGCGTGCCTGTGGTATTAATATAGGATCAGAAGAACACCACCAATTTTATTCAGGTAGCATTAGGTGCACACTGTGCAGAGGACACAGTACACCAACTGTAAATACTGTAGCTGCCTGCTTGTGGTATTAATATAGGATCAGAAGAACACCACCAATTTTATTCAGGTAGCTTTAGGTGCACACTGTGCAGAGGACACAGTACACTAACTGTAAATACTGTAGCTGCCTGCCTGTGGTATTAATAGGAGCAGAACAACAGCAATTGTCTCCAGGTAGCTTTAGGTGCACACTGTGCAGAGGACGCACTACACTAACTGTAAATACTGTAGCTGCCTGCTTGTGGTATTAATAGGAGCAGAACAACAGCAATTGTCTCCAGGTAGCTTTAGGTGCACACTGTGCAGAGGACGCACTACACTAACTTGTAAATACTGCAGCTGCCTGCAGTACTGTACTATAAGGATGAGAAGAACACCACTAATTTTCTTCAGGTAGCATTAGGTGCACACTGTGCAGAGGACGCACTACACTAACTTGTAAATACTACAGCTGCCTGCGATACTGTACTAATAGGATCACAAGAACACCACTGATTTTCTTCAGGTAGCTTTACGTGCACACTGTGCAGAGGACGCACTACACTGACTTGTAAATACTACAGCTGCCTGCGGTACTGTACTAATAGGATCAGAAGAACACCACTAATTTTCTTCAGGTAGCTTTAGGTGCACACTGTGCAGAGGACACAGTACACTAACTATAAATACTGTAGCTGCCTGCCTGCGGTATTAATAGGATCAGAAGAGCAACATTAATTTTCTTCAGGTAGCTTTAGGTGCACACTGTGCAGAGGACGCACTAAACTAACTTGTAAATACTGCAGCTGCCTGCAGTACTGTACTAATAGGATCAGAAGAACACCACTAATTTTCTTCAGGTAGCTTTAGGTGCACACTGTGCAGAGGATGCACTGCACTAACTTGTAAATACTGCAGCTGCCTGCGGTACTGTACTAATAGGATCAGAAGAACACCACTAATTTTCTTCAGGTAGCTTTAGGTGCACACTGTGCAGAGGACGCACTACACTAACTTGTAAATACTACAGCTGACTGCTAGTACTGTACTAATAGTATCAGAAGAATACCACTAATTTTCTTCAGGTAGCTTTAGGTGCACACTGTGCAGAGGACTCACTACACTAACTTGTAAATACTACAGCTGCCTGCGGTACTGTACTAATAGGATCAGAAGAACACCACTAATTTTCTTCAGGTAGCTTAAGGTGCACACTGTGCAGAGAACATACTACACTAACTTGTAAATACTGCAGCTGCCTGCGGTACTGTACTAATAGGATCAGAAAAACCCTACTAATTTTCTTCAGGTAGCTTTAGGTGCACACTGTGCAGAGGACGCACTACACTAACTTGTAAATACTGCAGCTGCCTGCGGTACTAATAGGATCAGCTGTGTAAATACTGTAGCTAATAGGACTAATAGGATCAGAAGAACACCAGCAATTTTCTTCAGGTAGCTGTAAATACTGCAAAAACACCTGCCTGCCTGTCAGTAGTAGGAAGAGAATAACAGGAACGGATCTAGCTAAACTGAATACAGTGTATATATATATATATATATATATATATATATATATATATATATACAACACCTAAGAAGTATATATATATATATATATATATATATATATATATATATATATATATATACACAATATATATATATATATATATATATATATACACAATACACTGTAAGTGTAGCTAACTAACTTGCCTGCCTACTCTATCTAACTTAAATCAAATGACACTGTCTCTCTGTCTATCTATCTCTCTCTGAACGCCGGAACAGACTACACAGGGCCGCCGTGCAGGCGGCATTATATAGTCTGGGGCGTGTACCTAAACCTCCTGGGCCATAATTGGCCAAAACCACCCTGGCTTTGGCCAATTACGACTCTCTGTACAGACCGCGCTGTGATTGGCCAAGCATGCGGGTCATAGTGCATACTTGGTCAATCATCAGCCAGCAATGCACTACGATGCCACAGTGAATTATGGGCCGTCACGCGCCACTCGAATTTGGCGCGAACGGCCCATATTGTTCATAATTCGGCGAACAGCCGAACACACGATGTTCGAGTCGAACATGGGTTTGACTCGAACACGGAGCTCATCCCTAATCGGGAGCAGTGATCGCTGTCATGTCAGTGGTAGCCCATCCCCCCTACAGTTAGAATCACTCCCTAGGACACACTTAACCCCTTGATCGCCCCTTAGTGTTTAACCCCTTCCCTGCCAGTGTCATTTACACAGTAATCAGTGCATTTTTATAGCACTGATCGCTGTATAAATGACAATGGTCCCAAAATAGTGTCAAAAGTGTCCGATGTGTCCGCCATAATGTCGCAGTCATGATAAAAATCGCAGATCGCCGCCATTACTAATAAAAAAAATTCATAATAAAAATTCTATAAATCTATCCCCTTTTTTGTAGACGCTATAACTTTTGTGCAAACCAATCAATATATACGCTTATTGCGATTTTTTGTACCAAAAATATTTAGAAGAATACATATCGGCCTAAACTGAGGGAAAAATTTGTTTTTCCTTATATATTTTTTTGGGGGATAGTTATAGCAAAAAGTAAAAAATATTGCTTTTTTTTTTTTTTTTTTTTAATTGTTGCTCTTTTTTTGTTTATAGCACAAAAAAAATAAAAACGCAGAGGTGATCAAATACCACCAAAAGAAAGCTCTATTTGTGGGAAAAAAAAGGACGTCAATTTTGTTTGGGTGCAACGTCGCACGACCGCGCAATTGTCAGTTAAAGCGACGCAGTGCCGAATCGCAAAATCTTCCGGGGCTGAAGCGGTTAATCAACCATGTGAGTTGCTAAATGTTGGACCTTCATTAAATGTAACCAAATTGCTACACTTAGAGGCGCCTCTCTTCTCTTTTATATTCTGGAGCTCCTGCTGGATTTTGCTTCTAATCCCCTTGTGGAGTCTTCCATTTGTGGATGGACATTTTATGGTTACACAACCTATCACATTGCTATAATCTTTTTATATGGACTATAAACTAAAAGACCTATAAATAAATGGTTGTGGAACGAATCATCTGAGTTTCCATTATTTCCTATGCGGAAATTCGCTTTGATATACAAGTGCTTTGGATTACAAGCATGTTTCCGGAATGAATTATGCTCACAATCCAAGGTTTTACTGTATCTCATACCCTCCCCAAACACTCATTCCTCTTCTCTTCCTTCACTTTCTGACATTAGTTAAGTAACTGAAAGCCCTTAAGTGATCCTTGTGTACATTATTGCTTTCTAATGCGAGTCGTTCACTTTTAATCATGTATTATTTTGTTTTGGCCTGCGAGGGAAAAAAAAAAAGATAAAAATGTATTTTCCTGCCGCCGTGAGTGATGGCGCCTTGTTCTAAGTAAATCAACAAGTGGCGGCGTGAACGGTTTTCATTTACATAACAGATCTTTTTTTCATTAACGTTAACGCATCGAATCTCTTCTCGCAGGGCAGCCAAGATGTTTCCGCGTAGCAGGAAAATGGGAAACGAGTGAAATTCTAGAGACAGAAGACGTTTCGGAACCCGGGAGTGAGCCGGGATACTGCGGGGCAATGCGTGAAGGAGACAGTGGCAGCGTCGTCTGGTGTCATCTACTAAGTGTAGTAATATTATATAATGCTGTTATCTGAATGAGGGGGTCCGTCTCATACCAAAAGCCTGTGTGGGTCAAATTTACATTTCCCAGCTTATAGTGAATCTGTGACTAGGCTCCAGCATGGGAGTAATTACATATTCATAACAAGCAGAAAATGAACATTAAAGCTGAATCTGCTAACATTTTTCCATCCCTGGTTCCACCTTTCCTCCTCATTAACATGCTAATGAAATAAAAGAAAAAAAAATGTTCTGTTTTTATCACTTACCTTATTTTAGACCACGAGATTCCTTCACTAGGTCCCTCTGGTTTTCTATGCAATGCAAGCAGATCATGACTGGTGGGAGGGGCTGCAAGGTGCTGTACATAGCTTGGTAGGAGGGGCCGGCAGGCTGCTGTACATACCTTGGTGGGAGGGGACGGCGGGGGGCTGTACATAGCTTGGTGGGAGGGGCCGGCAGCGTGCTGTACATAGCTTGGTGGGAGGGGCTGGCAGGGGGCTGTACATAGCTTGGTGGGAGGGGATGGCAGGGTGCTGTACATAGCTTGGTGGGAGGGGCCAGCAGGGTGCTGTACATAGCTTGGTGGGAGGGGCCAGCAGGGGAGCTTCTGTTATAACATTTTGAAAATAAGTAATTTTTCTCCTTCACTGGGTACTGATGATGCAGCACTGATAGGCTGTACTGATGAGGTGGCACTGATGGAGCAGCACTGATTAGGTGGCACTGATGAGCACTGATAGGTTGCACTGATGGGCATAGATGAGGCTGCACTGATAGGCACTAATGAGGTGGCACTGATGGGCACTGATAGGCTGCACTGATGGGGACTGATGAGGCGGCACTGATGGACAATGATGAGGTGGCACTGATGGGCACTGATAAGCTGCACTGATGGGCACTGATAAGCTGCACTGATGGGCACTGATGAGGCGGCACTGATGGGCTGCACTGATCGGCACTGATAGGTTGCACTAATGGGGACTTATGAGGCGGCACTGATAGGCTGCACTGATGGGCACTGATGAGGCGGCACTGATGGGCACTGATAAGCTGCACTGATGGGCACTGGTGAGGCTGCACTGATGGGCAAGGATAGGCTGCACTCATGGGCACTAATAAGGTGGCACTCATAGGCTGCACTGATGGGCACTGATGAGGCGGCACTGATGGGCAAGGATAGGCTGCACTGATGGGCATTAATGAGGTGGCACTTATGGGCATTAATTAGATGGCACTGATGGGGACTGTTGAGACAGCACTGATGGGAACTGATAGGCAGCACTGATAGACTGCACTGATGGGCACTGATGAGGCAGCACTGATGGGCACTGATAAGCTGCACTGATGGGCACTGATGAGGCAGCACTGATGGGCAAGGATAAGCTGCATTGATAGGCACTGATTGGCACTGTTGAGGCTGCACTGATGGGCACTGATGAGGCAGCACTGATAGGCTGCACTGATGAGGCTGCACTGGTGGGCAATGATAAGGTGGCACTGATGAAGCGGCACTGATGAGGTGGCACTGATGAGCACTGATAGGTTGCACTGATGATGCTGCACCGATGGGCACTGATGAGGTGGCACTGATGGGCATTGATAGGGTTGCACTGATGAGGTGGCACTGATGGGCGCTGATGAGGTGACACTGATGGGCACAGATAGGCTGCACTGATGGGCACTGATGAGGTGGCACTGATGGGCTCTACGAGGCGGCACTGACGGGCACTTATAGGCTGCATTGATGGGCACTGATAGGCTGCACTGATGGGCACTGATTGGCACTGATGAGGCAGCACTGATGGGCACTGATTGGGCTGCACTGATTGGCACTGATGAGGCAGCACTGATAGGCACTGATAGGGTGGCACTGATGGGCACTGATAGGTTGCATTGATGGGCACTGATGAGGCAGCACTGATGGACACTGATAGGCTGCATTGATGGGCACTGATGTCAACTGATGAGGTGGTACTGATGGGTGCTGATAGGCTGCACTGATGGGCACTGATGAGACGGCACTGATAGGCTGCACTGATACAAAATATGCATTGAAAAGTTCTTATCTTCTTAACATATCCCAAAAAATTCTAAGTATCTTTTTTTTAAATCTCATGGACGAAATATGGGAAATAACATATATATCATACAATCATTCCATAAACACATACCACATACACTACATATATAATTTGAGGAAAATATGCTTATAAAATAGTTTACCATTTGCCAAATAAAAAAAAAAAGTCCCCCTGATTTCATTTTGAAAAAAGTCGTCACCTTACTGTAAACAGGTGCTTGTGGGGTATCATTGAATGTATTTGTCCTGTTAATTGCGCTGTGCAGCTATGTAGTTAGTTCAGGATAGGAAGGGGTTAACTGTGTCTAGACTCTTTTCCTGGGCTTTCTGGGTCCTGCCCCCTGCTGTAAGCACTAATCTTTATGCATACCCCCTAAGCATAATTTTCCCCTCCTCCTAGTACAAATCCACCCCCCCCACTTAAATTCCCTCCTTCCCAGCCCCCCCAGCTAAAATCCTCTCTCCCCATATGCCCGCAGCACAAATCCCCCTCCCCAAAAACATTTCCCCCTCAAAGCACAAATGTTCTACCCCTCAAATGTCCTCTCTAAACACAATTCCTCTCCCCCCTCTCCAAACTACCCCAGCACAGATTCCCCTCCTCCAATTCCCCTACCTAGCAATACCCCCCAATCATCCCTAATAGCACAAATCCCCCCCCCCCCCCAAGAAAAGTTCCCCTCCTGGCCCAAATCCCACCAAATCACCACTCCTAGCACACCTCACCAAATTTCCCCTCCTAGAACCATTCGGGGCACAAGAGGAAGGCCACCACAAATTGTTAACTCAGCAGAGGAGTTGGCGGGAGGAGTGTATTTGCTACGGGTAACCATGAACTGGAGAGAATGGATGGCAGACAGTCAGCGAGGAGCGGTACCAGGGCACGGATGACACCATCACTGGGAGTGAGGTGGCAGAGATATGCTGGACTGGTCGAGAGGCCATAGGCTCAATGGTGTTTCTCCTAAATGCTACATTCTAAAGGTAAGGTGTACAGTGAAATGGGGACAGAATGTTTACAGAGGAACTCTATATAATACACAACTGCATGCAGTGTACGGCTCACCTTTAAGCCAGGGTTCTGCCTTAATGTTAATTTTCACATTAATGCGGCCCTGCCTGGTCTTGGGCATTGGTGCGCATGTACATGAGAGGAGAGAATTAACAATTTAGATATTGAAACCATAGATTGGGGTCCTCTCCAGTACATGTAACATTCTGAGAAAGACTCCACTCTTTCCATGACCAGGAAATCAAAAATCACCCCGTAAAGACACTCTGCAATGGAGGAAAAGAAAAGACAAGCCAAGATCTGTGGGTTGTGCAAAATAGCTTTAATAAATAAAATACTTTAAAAACAAATCCACCTACAGAAGAAACACTCCAAAATCCAATTGTGCTGCGGTGATGTTGAGGTGAACAATTCTGGGCCAGAACCTGTGGCCAATCAAGGTGGAAGAATGCAAATGCCAGTGGGGGATACGAATTATACCATTGTGTAGATGTGGTGGTCAGGTGTCCTCGGATATTTTGCCGTGTAGTAGATGTGGTGGCCAGGTGTCTACATACGTTTGGCCATATAGTGTAGTAGATATGGTGGTCAGGTGTCTACATATGTTATATATGTCATATAGTATAGTAGATGTGGTGGCCAGGTGTCTACGTATGTTTGGCCACATAGTGTAGTAGATGTGGTGGCCAGGTGTCTACGTATGTTTGGCCATATAGTGTAGTAGATGTGGTGGCCAGGTGTCTACGTATGTTTGGCCATATAGTATAGTAGATGTGGTGGTCAGGTGTCTACATATGTTTGGCCATATAGTGTAGTAGATGTGATGGCCCTCTATCTACATATATTTGGTCATAGTGTGTAGTAGATGAGGTGGTCAGGTGTCTGTATATATTTGGGCATATAGTGTAGTAGATGTGGTGGTCAGGTGTCTACATATGTTTGGTCATAAAGTGTAGTAGTTGTGGTGGTCAGATGTCTACATACGTTTGGCCATATAGTGTAGTAGATGTGGTGGTGAGGTGTCTACATATGTTTGGCTAGTGGCGGCCTGTCCACCCCAATATATGAATAATGGATAGATTCATGCATAGGGGCATCATGGCATACTGTTTGGTGCCAATGACTGCATTTGGCCATATAGTGTAGTAGATGTGGTGGTCAAGTGTCTACATATGTTTGGCCACATATTGTAGTAAATGTGGTGGTCAGGTGTCTACATATATTTGGGCATATAGTGTAGTAGATGTGGTGGTCGGGTGTCTACATAGGTTTGGCCATATAGTGTAGTAGATGTGATGGCCAGGTATCTACATATATTTGGCCATAAAGTGTAGTAGATGTGGTGGTCAGATGTCTACATACATTTGGCCAAATAGTGTGGTAGATGTGGTGGTGAGGTGTCTACATACTTTTGGCCAAATAGTGTGGTAGATGTGGTGGTGAGGTGTCTACATACGTTTGGCCATATAGTGTAGTAGATGTGGTGGTCAGGTGCCTACATATGTTTGACCATATACAGTAGTGTAGTAGATATGGTGGTCAGGTGTCTACATATGTTTGACCATATACAGTAGTGTAGTAGATGTGGTGGTCAGGTGTGTACATATGTTTGGTCATATAGTGTAGTAGGTGTGGTGGTCAGATGTCTAAGATGTCTACATACGTCTGGCCACATAGTGTAGTAGATGTGGTGGTCAGATGTCCACATACGTCTGGCCATATAGTGTAGTAGATGTGGTGGTCAGATGTCCACATACGTCTGGCCATATAGTGTAGTAGATGTGGTGGTTAGATGTCCACATACGTCTGGCCATATAGTGTAGTAGATGTGGTGGTCAGATGTCCACATACGTCTGGCCATATATAGTGTAGTAGATGTCGGGGTCAGGTGTCTACATATGTTTGGCCATATAGTGTAGTAGACATGGTGCTCAGGTGTCCACACATGTTTGACCATATAGTGTAGATGCGATTTTCAGGTATCCACAAACTACACAGTGTATTCAAGAAGGTAGCTACAATTTAAAGCAATTGCGAAATGGTTACGCTTTTCATTATTTTAACAATGGTGTCCCAGATAACGAATCCATGCTTTGGATGGAATTAGGTATTTTTATCCCATAGCGAAAAGTAGTTTTATTCTTCGTACTATAAAAAAAAAATGAGAGCTTCAGAGTATCAAATAACAGAACATTGCATTAATATATGCACAGTACACTTTCCAAGTGTTCATCTTTATTTCATCTCCGTAAAGATATTTTACTGGCTCCCTTAATATTATCATATGAAAAGCATTTTTCATTCTAGCTATCGTGTTGCTTTAAATTTTGAATGGTATACAAAGATTATTACAATTCTTTTTCCTATGTGAGTCATCTATACTTAAGAAGTTCAAACCTGTAAGAGGATTTCATGGCAGCCAAAGGGAGATGTAAGAACGGGAAGGAGTTTGATGGCAATGGGGGAGGGTAGAAGTGTTAATTAAAGTTAAAACTAAATTTAAATATAGCCAGAAAAAAATACAGGTTACAATTGTGGGAAATTTTATAACATGACAAAAACAACGTATCTTTATGCTTCTTCACCCTTGTAAATAAAAAGATACAATGTAGTGTTTTATTGTGTGATCTCTATAGTTGGTATTGGCTACAGCAGAGGTAGGCAACCCCCGGCACGCAAAGTCTCTTTTGCCGTCACTCGACTTCCTCCCCATCAGCAGAGCAGCGCAGGGAAGTGTCAGGTGAGACACTAATGCATTCCAATTTCAGAGTTCCCCACACCGCACCCGCACTGAGGGGGAGGCACTGCGCCCCCACACATTGTAAAAGATGGGAAACATTGTTTTGTTCTCTAACTTTGCTGTAGCTGCGATCGTCAGCTTTTGGGATGAGGAAGAGATTGAGTGCAGTTCTGCTAGGGGGGGCAGTCCCTGTTTCCAGGAAGAGGAGGACTGTGATTGGCCACTGCTAAAGCCAATCGCAGTCCTGCTAGCACCATCCACCATCTGGAGGAAGATGACTCGCTTGGTTGCCACTACCAATCTCAGTGAGAAGGGACTTCACCATGATTGAGAAAACCCCAATCAGGTGACAGTTTGTGGAATTACTGTTGAGCTTCTGGGAACTTTGTTGAAATTATTCCTGAACCTTTGCGTCACTTACTACTGACCCCTGGCACTCTGTGTCCCTTTAAGCCACAGCCAGTATTCAGCGCAATGAAAATCACACCCAACTTTTGCTGAGATGCACTTTTCCTCAGCTGCGGGGGCCCAACTTATAATCCTGCACACAGGACCACTGCTTTCAGAAAATACCCCTGACCTGAGCTCATCATTGCGCATCCATTCCAGATGCTTGTATGTGACATCATATACATCCCATACATGCCATACATCCCATACATTACATACATCCCATACATCACATAGATCACATACATCACATACATCTCATACATCACATAGATCACATACATCCCATACATCCCATACATCACATAGATCACATACATCCCATGCATCACATACATCCCATACATCACATAGATCACATACATCCCATACATCACATACATCCCATACATCACATAGATCACATACATCCCATGCATCACATACATCCCATACATCACATAGATCGCATACATCCCATACATCCCATACATCACATACATCCCATACATCACATAGATCACATACATCACATAGATCACATACATCACATAGATCACATACATCACATAGATCACATACATCCCATACATCCCATACATCACATACATCCCATACATCACATACATCCCATACATCACATACATCCCATACATCACATACACCCTATACATCCCATACATCCCATACATTACATACATCACATACATCCCATACACCACATACATCACATACAAGCATGTGGGCTGGATGCAAAAGGTGGATCAGCAGGATGAGTGTGCCAGGACAGGTAGATGTGTCTCATCTCTGCTTCCTTTCACCACTCTGCATATCATGCATATCATAGATGAGAAGAGGGTACAGCGGTGGGGCAGATGAGCAGGGGGGGGACAGGGGTGGAAGAGATGAGAAGGGGGTTCAGCAGTGGGAGTACAGTGATGTGGCAGATAAGCAGTAGGGTTACAGTGGTGGGACATATGAGCAAGGGGGTTCATTGTTGGGGCAGATGAGAATGGGTTCAGCGGTGGGACAGAAAAGCATGGGGGTAGAGCAGTGGGCCAGATGTGAAAGGATATGTATTGGTGGGACAGAAGAGCAGGGGGGAACAGAGGTGAAAGATATAGTAAGGGGAGATCTGGCGCTCCAAATGGTGTATGTCCTAGATATAAAACAATGGGTAATGGCTGTAATAGCAAAGTCTAATTGTCCATACTAATGACTAAGGTAGGCAGCTAAAGGAGGCAGCCATCCCCAGAGGTTGTCCAAAACCTCTATAAACATGTGGAAGAGCAGAGAAAGGGAGGTGCCAACTAAATGTAGTATTAAAAACTTCAGCATTTAATGCACAGGGTAAAAACACTTACAAGATCCAAAAAGAAATTCAAGCCCATCAAGATCTGATCAGTCCTGGTGGTTTCTAATGTCGCTCTGCAGGCTACGAAACCGGTCCAATGGCTGGTGGGGATGTGCGTCTTGTGGGTATCCATCCCAGGGATGAGATGAGAAGGGGGTTCAGCAGTGGGACAGAAGAGCAAGGGGTAAAGCAGTGGGGCAGATGTGAAAGGAGGTGCAGATGAGCAGGGGGTTACAGTGGTTGGGCAGAAGGGCAGGGGGTACAGAGGTGGGGCAGATGTAAAGGGGGGTACAGTGGCGGGGCAGAGGAGAAAGGACGTATATTGGTGGGATAGATGAGCAGGGGGTTACAGCGGTGGGGCAGAGGAGCAGGGATGTACAGAGGTGGGGCAGATGTACAGAGGGGGGGGTACAGTGGAGGGGCAGAGGATAAAGGAGGTACATTGGTGGAATAAATGAGCAGGGGGTTACAGCGGTGGGGCAGAGGAGCAGGGGGGTACAGAGGTGGGGCAGATGTTCAAAGGAGAAAGGAGGTACATCAGTGGAACACATGAGCAGGGGGTTACAGTGGTGGGGCAGAAGAGCAGGGGGAACAAAGGTGAGACAGATGTGCAGGAGGTACAGTGGTGGGGCAGATGAGAAAGAGGGATACAGAGGTGAAACAGAGTTGCAGGGGGGGCAGTGATCTGAGATGTGAAGGTGCAGGACTTGGGGGTGATCTGAGGACTGGAGTTGCAGGAATTGGGGCTAATCTGAGACGTGAGAGTGCAGAATGTTGATGTCTCACTATTACTCAAGTAGTTTACAGCATTTACTTTCTAAATAATCCTTTTTGTGATTGAGAGTGTGAGATTGACATTTTTTTGTTATAAAATCGGCACTCTCAATTTCTTTGAAAACAAATTTCGGCACAGTGTGCTCAAAAGGTTGCCTACTCCTGAGCTACAGTGACCAGCACCCATAGGATCCACATCTTTACAGCCAGGGAATGGCTTTTCCTGTCCACCTGCATTGAAACATATGCATGCTTGTGCTGGTTTGTGCCTCTTTGACTATTGCTGGTTGCAAATGTAGATGTGAGCATGTGTTGGAGTCTGTGCATTAATGTACATTGGCATGCATCCCAGATGCTTACATAACAATTAGTGTAGCGCTGGACATAAAAAATGTGACTAGTGACTAAAAAATAGTGCACAATCTCTAATATTACTAAGATACAATGCCAAAACAAATAATATAAACACACATAGACTATTCATCTAGGGCTTATATCTAAATATGATAAATAGTGAAATTCTTATGAGTGATATTCCTTATAAATGTGGGTCCATGCCCAAAATAATATATGTAAAAATATATAAATATATAACATGAATAGTGAAATAAAAAATTCAAAAAGTGTCCCAAATAACAATGTGTTAATTCCAAAGAAATCCAGAAAAAGATGTTTTGCAGGGTTCGGGAATACTTGATCCACCTCTCGTGCGGCCCACCACCAAATGGTAAAATTGAAGGCTTACCGAAAAGCCTGCAACCGCCCTTACTAAGGGGGGTCAAAACAGGCTTATGCATGTAGCGCAGTTCTTTATTTATTTTTAGTTTCATCCCAGATGCTTGGCGTGCTCACAGACCTTGGAAATATTTAAACGCTTTCCTATATTGCAGTGGTCTCCAAACTTCGGCCCACAGGCCAGATGCGGCCCTTTTCTTGCCTTTATCTGGCCCTTGTGGCACTATTCCTCCCACTGACACCAATGATGGGACACAATATCTCCCCCCAATACCCATGATGGGGTAGTATTCCTCCCACTGACACCAATGATGGGGCACTATTCCTCCAATTCATTCCAATGATGGGACACCATTCCTCCCACCAGTACCAATTATGGGACATTATTTCTCCTCCTTCTGACCACAGGCGTTATGTCATTTTTTACTTCCGTTGACCACCAAGTCTGAGGCATTATTTACATTGACTCTGGGGCATTTTCAACTCCCAGTGGTCACAGTCCGGCCCCCCAAATGTCTGAAGGACAGTAAACTGGTCCTTTGTGTAGAAAGTTTGGAGACCCCTGCTTTATAGTAACCAGTGCTGTGTCTTCTTGCTTTGCCTGCTGCCAAGTCAGACTGCCTAACCCTGTTCACGTCTCCTGTCCCCTCTGCCAAATTTCTGTTACCCTTTTGTTCACTACATGTCTCAACCTTTGCCTGGACATTGACTGTTGCCTGCTGCATGCCTTGACCTCAACTCTGACTCTGACCTTCTATTATCTTGTACCTGGTCCCCACAGCATAGCCATCCCATTCTTGCCAATCCTTTGTGAGGCGATCTGGAGGGCTGTAACCTGGTGTCAACTTGCTGCAATGTACTCAGGAGCCACATGGATCTCCTTCTTATCTCATCTTGTGGTGTGCTAAAGACATGGATGAAGCGAGTTTGGGGTGGAGGAACTCAACTGCTCTGACCTCAACCCGATAGAACACCTTTGGGATGAATTAGAGCGGAGATTGCGAGACTTCTCATCCGACATCAGTGCCTGACCTCACAAATGCTCTTCTGGAAGAATGGTCAAACATTCCCATAGACACACTCCTAAACCTTGTGGACGGCCTTCCCAGAAGAGTTGAAGCTGTTATAGCTCCAAAGTGTGGGCCAACTCTATATTGAACCCTACAGACTAAGACTGGGATGCCAATAAAGTCCATGTGCGTGTAAAGGGAGGCGGCCCAATACTTTTGGTAATAGAATGTATATATTTATTTATTTTATATTGATATATTATATAATTATTTTCATCTAAAAAGTCAAGCACATTGGTTAGGCTGCATAAATAACTATAATAAATAACGCATTTCTTAAACCAACTGTCTATCTCCTCTGGCATTACAGTATATTGACATCAAACTGTTGTCTTTATCACCAAAATACATACTTAGGTAGGGGAGGACTGCAAAGGATTATAGAAGGACACGGTCCTCTCTCAAAATCGGTGACCTCAGATACTATAACCTTTAATGGTCATGGTTGATCATTCATGATAAGGTCTTTCATAATGTTAAAAAGAAGGTTCTATCCAACCAAACGTTCAGATATTAAAGTAGAACTTTAGGCAAAACTTTTTTTTTTTTAGATAGAGTTAGGGAGGGTCATAACCACTTTCACTTTATTTTTTGCTTCCTGTTCCATTGCCAAAACATAAAATGAGAGGAAATTCCATGAAAATTAACCACGTCAGCTCCAGAAGGTGTTACTCCCTTCATCACCAGGCCATTTTTTGCTATTCGGCACATCGTTACTTTAACTGGTAATTGCGCGCTCATGCAACACTGTACCCAAATTAAATTTTTAATCATTTTTTTTCACACAAATAGAGCTTTCTTATGGTGGTATTTGATCACCACTGGGCTTTTTATTTATTGTAATATAAATGAAAAAAGACAAAGACAAAGAAAATTTTGAGAAAAAATAAATACTTTTTATTTTCTGCTATAAAACATTAACCACTTGCCGACCGCTGCACACCGATATACATTGGCACAATGGCAGTGGTGGGCAAATAGGCGTACCTTTACGTCCCCTTTAATTTAGCTGACCGTGCCTGCGGGTCCCGCAGACTCCATGTCCGCCGGTCTCCCGCGATCGTGTCACAGAGCAAGGCATTTCCCCATTCTGCCTAGTGACATGACAGAGATCACTGCTCCCTGTCATTGGGAGCAGTGATCGCTGTCATGTCAGTGGTAGCCCATCCCCCCACAGTTAGAATCACTCCCTAGGACACACTTAACCCCTTGATCGCCCCCTAGTGTTTAACCCCTTCCCTACCAGTGTCATTTACACAGTAACCAATGTATTTTTATAGCACTGATCGCTGTATAAATGACAATGGTCCCAAAATAGTGTCAAAAGTGTCCGATGTGTCCGCCATAATGTCGCAGTCACAATAAAAATCGCAGATCGCCGCCATTACTAATAACAAACAAACTAATAATAAGAATGCCATAAAACTATCCCCTATTTTGTAAATGCTATAAATTTTGCAAAAATATATAGAAGAATACATATCAGCCTAAACTGAGGAAACAAATTGTTTTTTTTCATATATTTTTGGGGGGTATTTATTATAGCAAAAAGTTAAAAATATTGCTTTTTTTTTTTTTAAATTGTCGCTCTTTTTTTCTTTATAGCGCAAAAAATAAAAACCGCAGAGGTGATCAAATACCACCAAAAGAAGGCTCTATTTGGGGGAAAAAAAGGACGTCAATTATGTTTGGGTTTAACGTCGCACGACCGCGCAATTGTCAGTTAAAGCGATGCAGTGCCAAAGCGCAAAAAGTGCTCTGGTCAGGAAGGAGGGTAAAATCTTCCGGGGCTGAATCGGTTAAAAAAAAAAATTGGCCAAAATGTATTCTGCTACATTCCTTTAAGTGTATATTGATTATTGAATAATATTGAATAAGTGTATATTGATTGGTTTGCAGGAAAGTTATAGCGTCTACAAACTATATATAATAATAATAACAATAATAATAATAATAATAATAATAATAATAATAATAATATAATAATAATATATACTGACATTTTTTATTTTTTTTATACCAGTAATGACGGTGATCCGCGACTAATGCCGCGTACACATGAGCGGAAAATCTTGGATGGTTTTTCCGACGGAATTCCGCTCAAGCTTGCCTTGTATACGCACGCTCACACAAAAGTTCGTTGAACTTTCGACTGTCAAGAACGCGGTGACGTACAACACTACAACGAGCTGAGAAAATTAAGTTCAATGCTTCCGAGCATGCATCGAATTGTTTCCGAACATGCGTAGGAATTTTGCACATCGGAATGTGTACAGACGATCGGAATTTCAGATCGGAACTTTTTCCGACCGAAAAATTGAGAACCTGCTCGCAATCTTTTGCTGGCTGGAATTCCGCCAGCAAAAATCCGATGGAGGATACACATGGTCGCATTTTCGGACCAAAAGCTCTCATTGGACTTTTGCTGGCGGAATTTCCGCTCGTGTGTACGGGGTATTATAGTGGGGCTGTGGTAGTGCGGGGGACAATCTGACACTAACTGACACATTGTGGGAAATAGGTAACTGACACTGACATCTCCAGTGACACTAATACAGTGATCAGTGATAATAATATTCTGTATACTGTATTAATGACACTGGCTGAGAAGGGGTTAACATCTAGGGCAATCAAGGGGTTAATTGTGTGCCTAACAATGTGTAATGTTGTGCGTAATATGTGCAGCTTTTTACTACATATCAATTTGTTTCTTTTCTTTTGCAGGTAAAAGAAATAAAGTGATCTTTCCATCTGTACAGAGCCCTGTGTTGATTGTCTGCCTGCACCGCATAAAACTTGAAAAGAAGTAAAAAATTGACACTAGTGCTAAGACTTCCCAGAGAGACTGGACATGGCAATCCTGATAATAGTAACCACTATGCGACTAGGGGATCTAGAAGTTGCAGCCCTCTTAAGACTTAAGATCAGAAAATCTTTGTTCTGAAGAAGGGGCTTGTTCCCTGAAACGCGTCGTCTGGTGTAATCGTTCAATTGAACTCGAGAAGTTGCATTGATGGTGACCTGGGAAATGTGTGTGTGTGTCGCTCAGGCTCGGTGGTAAGGGGATATATGATCAATGCTTCCGCAGTCGCTGCTCGAGTGCTGATAGGGGATGGAACCCGCCCTGGCTCCTGTGAGGCTTCAGAGAACAATGGGGTGTCCCCTAAAATTCGCACATCTAGGTGTCCTGGAGGGGTAAGCAGAGTGGTAACCTCAGCCTGGACTCCAACCAGGTCACGCCCCCAACGCGTTTCACTCTACCCCCCGTAGCTTAGTCATGGGGATCCCCATGACACCTAGATGTGCGACTTTTAGGGACCACCCCATTGTTCTCTGAAGTTCCATTGATGGGCTTGCCTTGGTTTTCTGAGTTTATATAACACTGTCATTCACTTCAATAAAGTGCTGTATATACAGCATTAGGCATTTGTGCCCTTTGTTTTTTATTGTTTATTAGAGAAGCGCAGTGGCCCAGTGATGACATCACTGGCTCTAAAATAAATGATGTCATGAATATGGAAAGATAATATTAAATTATTATTTGCGTGTTGATGAGGGAAGAACCAGGGAAGACAAATACGCACTGCATAGAGAGGCCAGTGATGACGTTACTAGCTCTATAATGAAGTACGGTATGGAATGAAAATGGGAAGGTAACATTGAAAGATTATTATTATGTTGATGATGGGGGAGGAAGAAACCAGGGAAGGCAAATAGGCGTTGCATAGAGACGCACAGAGACCCAGTAATGACATCACTGGTTCTAAAATAGGGTGATGAATATGGAAAGCTTATATTTAACCACCTCAATACCAGAGAATTGCGTGATCATGCAACACTGTACCCATATGACACTTTTATAATTTTTTGAGACAGATCTTTCTTTTGGTGGTATTTATTCACCACTGGGGTTTTCATTTTTTCCTAAATACATGAAAAAAGGAAATTTTGAAAAAAATTAACTTTTTCTTTGTTTCTGTTAGAAGATTTTGCAAATAAGTATTTTTTCTTCTTTACTGATGGCTACTGATGAGGCTGCTTTGGTGGGAACTTATGAGGCTGCACTGATGGGCACTGCTGAGGCTGTACTGATAAGGCAGCATTGATGAGGCTGCATGGATGGATCCTAATGAGGCTGTATTGATGGGCACTAATGAGGCTGTACAGTTGAGGCTGCACTGATGGGCCCTGCATAGTTGCCAACAGTTCCGATTTTCCCGGGACAATCCCGATTTTGGGACCCTCGTCCCGATCAGAGGCTGTCACAAATTGGGAATGTTTGCTTTTTTCATTTTTGGGGCAGCTGGCTTCAGCAAAAAGGCCGGCGCCACTAGATCGTTCCCCCTTGTGTTCAGTGGAGACAAGAAGGGGGCTCGATCCGTGCAGCCAATAAATCGGCTTCTCCTCTCACAATACTGAAGCCGGGGGTTAGCTGCACGGATCAGCCCCTCCCCTCTCCACTGAACACATGGCGCCAGCCGCTCATGCCATGTTCCTTCTGCTCTAATGGACATGTGCTGGTAGGGGAGGCACTGGCACTGACAGAGGGGGGTGGTCTGCACTGAGGGGGGCCTGCATTGATAGAGAGGGGGGTCTGCACTAAGGGGGGGTCTGCACTGAGGGGGGTCTGCACTGAGGGGGGTCTGCACTTAGGGGGGTCTGCACTGAGGGGGTCTTCACTGAGGGGGTCTGCACTGATGGAGGGGGGTCTGCACTGAGGGGGTCTATACTGATAGATGGGGGACCGCACTGAGGGGGGTCTGTATTGAGGGAGAGGGGTCTGTACTGAGGGGGTCTATACTGATGAGGGGGGTCTAAACTGATGGAGGGGTTCTGTACTTAGTGGGGGGGGGTCTGTACTGAGGGAGGAGGATCTATACTGCTGGAGGGGCGGTCTGTACTTAGTGGGGGGGACTTTACTGAAGGAGGGGGGTCTGTACTGAAGGGGGACCATAGTTGATGGAGGGGGGTGACACCAATTTTTTTCTGCACCGGGTGACACCAGCTGTAGTGACGCCACTGGCTCTTGTCTCTGCAGCAATTTAACTTTAATGTACAGGAGGGGGGTTAACTATATACAGGAGGAGGGGGGGTAACTATATACAGGAGGACGTGGGTTACGTATATACAGGAGGAGGGGGGTTACGTATATACAGGAGGGGGGGGTTACGTATATACAGGAGGAGGGGGGTTAACTATATACAGGAGGGGTAGGGTTAACTATATACAGGAGGGGGAGGGTTAACTATATACAGGAGGGGGAGGGTTAACTATTTACAAGAGGGGGTTAACTATTTACAAGAGGGGGTTAACTATATACAGGAGGGGGGGTTAACTATTTACAAGAGGGGGTTAACTATTTACAGGAGGGGGGTTAACTATGTACAGGAGGGGTTACTATGTACAGGGGGGTAACTGTGCACGGGGGGGGGGTAACTATGCACAGGGGAGTAACTATGTACAGGGAGGTAACTAGGGGGAGAGGGGAAACTATGTACAGGGGGAGGGGGTAACTATGTACAGGGGGGTAACTATGGCTCTGCCTGGGACACTGATTTAAGGACTGAAGCTGGGAACACTGGTGTAAAGACTGACTCTGCTGGGGGCACCTGATGCAAGGAGGGACTCTGCTGGGGGCACCTGATGCAAGGAGGGACTCTGCTGGGGGCACCTGATGCAAGGAGGGACTCTGCTGGGGGCATCTGATGCAAGGAGGGACTTTGCTGGGGGCACCTGATGCGAGGACGGACTCTGCCGGGCGCACCTGATGCAAGAAGGAGGGACTCTGCCAGGGGCACCTGATACGAGGACAGACTCTGCTGGGGACACCTGATACAAGGACAGACTCTGCTGGAGACACCTGATGCAAGGACGGACTCTGCTGGGGGCACCTGATGCAAGGATGGACTCTGCTGGCGGCACCTGATGCAAGGACAGACTCTGCTGGGGGCACCTGATGCAAGGACAGACTCTGCTGGGGGCACCTGATGCAAGGACGGACTCTGCTGGGGACACCTGATGCAAGGACGGACTCTGCTGGGGGCACCTGATGCAAGGAAGGACTCTGCTGGTGGCAGGCGACGTGGCTAGTGACACGCTCAGGGATCCCACTGATTCGGCATTATGGTGAGTTGAATGATTTCATTTTATATTACAATGTAATAATAGAAATAATGCATCAATCATCCTGACACCATAACAATCATGGTGACGGGATGATTGAAGTGCTAACACCAGGTGTTTGGAGTATCTTTACCTGCTGACAGTTAAACTTTCTAGAATACACATATTTCTATTGTTGTGTAGGATCTAGGGCTGCTGTCCCTTCATTCCTCTCTCCCCCTTTCCCTCTCCATCCCTCATTCATCTCAGACTCTAAGCACACACCCTTTGAGCCACGCCCATTTAAGCCACGCCCACCATTTCATGTAAACCACGCCAATCTTTCGCCACAGTTTTCTTTTTTATTGCTATGACACGCCTACAAACGCATGCCCCACCCCCTAATTATTATACGGCTCTGCCTACAGCCAAAAAAGTGTCCCAGAAATTTTTTTTTGCAATGTTGGCTACTATGGCACTGATGAGGCTACATTGATAAGGTAGCACTGATGAGGCTGCATGGATGGATCCTGATGAGGCTGCGTTGATGGGCACTGATGAGGCTGCACTGATGGGCAGTGATGAGGCTGCATTGATGGGCACTGATGAGGCTGCACTGATGGGCACAGGTGGGCACTGATGAGGCTGATTTGATGGGCACTGATGAGGCTGCACTGATGGGCACCGATGAGGCTTCTTTGATGGGCACTGATGAGGCTGCACTGATGGGCATTGATGAGGCTGCAATGGTAGCCACTGATGAGGCTACATTGATGAGCACTGATAAGCTGCACTGATGGGCACTGATAAGCTGCATTGATGGGCACTGATGAGGCTACATTGATGGGTACTGATGAGGTTGCACTGATGGACACTGATAAGCTGCACTGATGAGGCTACATTGATGACCACTGCAGAGACTGCACTGATACATCGGCACTAATGGGCACTGATAGATGGCACTGATGTGCACTATAGGCATATCAATGTAAATGTCCCCTGTAACAGGAAAACCAGTTTTCATCATCGATGTCACTCAGACAGTGACATCGATGATGAAAGGAAATGCAGATAACCGGCCTTTGTTTACATGTGATTAGCTGTGATTGGACACAGCTAATCACATGGTAAAGAGCCAACGTCATTGGCTCTTTACCCTGATTGGTAATGCTCTGTGTACAAGGAACACAGCTCACCGACCACTGCGCATGCACGCCCCGGTAAGAATGGGAGGACGTCATATGACGTCCATCTAGAATAGATGAAGAGTGGTCATCAACACGCGGATAACCTTCTTATTAACAGGTTCCTGTTGTAGAATGAGGGCTGGGCCGGAACGGGTTAATAAAGAGATTATCTGCATGTTGATGATGGGGGTGGGGGGGGGTAGGGAACCAGAGGAGGCAATATATAAGCAGTAGGGATGAGCCGAACACCCCCCGGTTCGGTTCGCACCAGAACCCGCGAACGGACCGAAAGTTCGCACGAACGTTAGAACCCCATTGACGTCTATGGGACTCGAACGTTCGAAATCAAAAGTGCTCATTTTAAAGGCTAATTTGCATGGTATTGTCCTAAAAAGGGTTTGGGGACCCGGGTCCTACCCCAGGGGACATGTATCAATGCAAAAAAAACTTTTAAAAACGGCCGTTTTTTCGGGAGCAGTGATTTTAATGATGCTTAAAGTAAAAAAAAAAAAAGTGAAATATTCCTTTAAATATCGTACCTGGGGGGTGTCTATAGTATGCCTGTAAAGTGACGCGTGTTTCCCATGTTTAGAACAGTCCCTGCACCAAATGTCATTTTTAAAGGAAAAAATCTCATTTAAAACTGCTTGCGGGTTTAATGTCATGTCGGGTCATGGCAATATGGATGAAAATCAGTGAGACAAACGGCATGGGTACCCCCCAGTCCATTACCAGTCCCTTTGGGTCTTGTATGGATATTAAGGGGAACCCCGCACCCAAATTAAAATAAGGAAAGGTGTGGGGCCACCAGGCCCTATATACTCTGAACAGCAGTACACAGGCGGTGCAAACAAGACAGGGACTGTAGGTTTGTTGTTAAGTAGAATCTGTTTGTAATTTTGAACATTTTTAACGTGTTTAGCTCCAGCCAAAAAATCTTTTCTAAGCTTTTTGGAAAACATAGGGAAGGGTTATCACCCCTGTGACATTTGTTTTGCTGTCTTTCCTCCTCTTCAGAAGATTTCACCTCACTTTTTTGTCCCAATGAAAAATGTTTTTTGAAAATTTGGGTTTTTTTGTGGAACAAGGATTGGAAAGCATCAGTGGAAAGGAGAACTTGTTTTCCCATATTAACTCTTACAGGAGAGAATTTCCCTTCCTAGGGGTAGATTTCATCTCACTTCCTGTTGTCTCCTTCCGTTTGCAAGTAGGAGTCGTTTGTAAGTTAGATGTTTGAAAGTAGGGTCCTGCCCTATATACTCAGCAGAAATTTGGGCCTTAGGTGTTGCTGTGGCCACAACACTGTAAGCCCTCACAGGGCCCTGCTGTGAAATATTAGATCAAGAATTGTAATTACATGCCCCTGTTGAACAGGAGCTGAAAAATTAGGCCTTAGGCACTGGTGCTGGTGCCACAACACTGCAACCCCTCACAGACACTCTAGTTGGAACGCAGGAACGAGCCCTGCTGCAAATTATTGCTTCAAAAATTGTAATTACACGCCCCTGTTAGACAGGGGCAGAAAAATTGGGCCTTAGGCACTGGTGCTGGTGCCACAACACTGCAACCCCTCACAGACACTCTAGTTGGAACGCAGGAACGAGCCCTGCTGCAAATTATTGCTTCAAAAATTGTAATTACACGCCCCTGTTAGACAGGGGCAGAAAAATTGGGCCTTAGGCACTGGTGCTGGTGCCACAACACTGCAACCCCTCACAGACACTCTAGTTGGAACGCAGGAACGAGCCCTGCTGCAAAGTATTGCATCAAAAATTGTAATTACACGCCCCTGTTAGACAGGGGCAGAAAAATTGGGCCTTAGGCACTGGTGCTGGTGCCACAACACTGCAACAAGCTATCAGCGTGATGATTGAGGAGGAAGAGGATAATTACTCAGGGATAGTCACTCAGCATCAGCATAGGCAGTCTTTGAAGGGATCTGAGATTTCAAAAAAAATTATTCGGTTACATCAGCATCAGGTGCTTGGTAGCTGGTGGTGATCCAAGACTCATTCATTTTTATGAAGGTCAGCCGATCGACCGAGTCGGTGGACAGACGCACCCTGTGATCGGTTACCACGCCTCCAGCAGCACTGAATGTGCGTTCCGAAAGAACGCTGGATGCAGGACAGGCCAGTAGCTCAATTGCATACTGTGCAAGCTCTGGCCAGTGATCCATCCTCAAGACCCAGTAACCCAGAGGATTTTCGGTGGGAAAGGTGTCCAAGTCTGATCTTGCCCCTAGGTATTCCTGCACCATGTAAAACAGACGCTGGCGATGGTTGCTGGAACCGATCATACCTTGGGGCTGCGGACCAAAAAATTGTCTGAACGCATCGGTCAGACGGCCACCTTCTCCACCGCTCCTTCTTTGACTGACCGAAGCCTCAGCAACACGTTGTCCAGAAACAGGAGTTTGTAACCTCCCAGTCTCTGGGAACGCGTTGCACAGACCTTTCTGCAAGGCCTCCCGAAGATGTTTCATCCTCTGCTCCCTCTGCGATGGCAAGATAAGGTCCGCAACCTTACCCTTGTAACGTGGATCAAGGAGGGTTGCCAGCCAGTATTGGTCCTTCTCCTTGATACCACGAATACGAGGATCCTTACGCAGGCTTTGCAGGATCAGGGAGGCCATGCAGCGTAGGTTTGCTGAGGCATTCGGTCCGGAGTCCTCTGGGTCACTAAGAACGACATGGTCCGCAGCCACCTCCTCCCAGCCACGTACAAGTCCATGTGTTTCTTGGGACTGATCCCTTAAAGACTGCTGCTGATGCTGAGTGCCAGGCTCCACCTCCATACTGACACAATCTTCCTCCTCCTCCTCTTCCTCCTCGTCCTCTTCCTGTGTGATCGGCGGGCACGCAGGAACACTGTCTGGATAAAGGGGGCCTTGAGAGCTAAGGAAGTCCTCCTCTTCCTGCCTCTGTTCTGCCTCAAGTGCCCTGTCCATTATTCCACGCAGCGTGTGCTCCAACAGGTGGACAAGGGGGACAGTGTCACTGATGCATGCACTGTCACTGCTCACCATCCTCGTGGCCTCCTCGAATGGTGACAGGACAGTGCATGCATCCCTGATCATGGCCCACTGGCGTGGGGAAAAAAAACCAAGCTCCCCTGACCCTGTCCTGGTGCCATAGTCGCACAGGTACTCATTTATGGCCCTCTGCTGCGTGTGCAGCCGCTGCAGCATGGCCAACGTTGAGTTCCACCTGGTGGGCATGTCACAGATTAGGCGGTTCTTGGGCAGGTTAAACTCCTTTTGGAGGTCCGTCAGCCGAGCACTGGCATTATATGACCGGCGGAAATGCACACAGACTTTCCTGGCCTGCCTCAGGACATCCTGTAAGCCCGGGTACCTGCCCAAGAACCGCTGCACCACCAAGTTAAGGACGTGAGCCAAACAGGGCACATGGGTCATTTGTCCCTGTCGGAGGGCAGAGAGGAGGTTGGTGCCATTGTCGCAAACCACCATTCCTGCCTTAAGTTGGCGTGGCGTCAACCACCTCTGAACCTGCCCCTGCAGAGCTGACAGAACCTCTGCCCCAGTGTGGCTCCTGTCCCCCAAGCACACCAGCTCAAGCACCGCATGGCATCTTTTGGCCTGCGTACTTGCGTAGCCCCTTGAACGCCTACGGAGCACCGCTGGTTCCGAGGAAGAGGCCATGGAGGAAGAAGAAGAGGAGGGGGTGGAGGAGAGAGGTGTGTCACAATCAGCATTTTGGAGGCGTGGTGGCGGAACAACCTCCAACACTACTGCACCTTGTCCTGCATCCTTCCCAGCTGCCAGCAGAGTCACCCAATGCGCCGTGAAACTTAGGTAACGTCCCTGTCCATGCCTGCTGGACCATGAGTCAGCGGTAATATGCACCTTACCGCTGACCGCCCTGTCCAGCGAGGCATGGACATTGCCTTCCACATGCCGGTAGAGAGCCGGAATCGCCTTCCGTGAGAAAAAGTGGCGTTTGGGTACCTGCCACTGAGGAACCGCACATTCCACAAACTCACGGAAGGGGGCAGAGTCTACCAACTGAAAAGGCAGCAGTTGAAGTGCTAGCAATTTTGCCAAGCTAGCATTCAACCGCTGGGCATGTGGATGGCTGGGAGCAAACTTCTTTCGGCGGTGCAGCAGCTGGGGCAGGGAAATTTGCCTGGTACAATCTGACGTCGGTGTACCAAAAGCAGATTGCCCACAAGTACTTGGCTGTGACACACCTAATTCTACACCTTCATTCCTCTCACTGCAGGTCTCAGAGAGGACTGAAGGTCTAGTGGGGTTGGAAATCTCAGCTGATGAGGAGCAAGGAGAGATCCTCTTTGTTCTTTGGTGTGGGTCTTTTAGATACGCTTGCCAACGAACTGCATGGCAGGTCAACATATGTCTGGTCAAGCATGTGGTACCCAAGCGGGAGATATTTTGGCCACGCGAGATACGCTTGAGACATATGTTGCAAATAGCAGCGGTGCGATCTGATGCACTCGTCTCAAAAAAGGCCCACACCAAAGAACTTTTTGAATAACGCGCAGAGACTGCAGCGCCCTGCACATGTGGAGCTTTGGGGTGTGATGCAGTCAATGTGCTGCCCTTAGGCTGGCCCCTGGAGGGCATCCTGCCTCGTTGGTGATGTGCTGCCGCCTCCTCCTCCTCCTCCTCCTCCTCCTCCTCCTCCTCCTCCTCCTCCTCTCTCCTATCAGGCACCCACGTTGAGTCAGTGACCTCATCATCCCCTCCCTCCTCATCACTGGAGCAAACCTGGCAGTATGCTGCAGCAGGGGGAGCATTACTGCCAGATTGCTGTCCTTCTTGGGCACCCCCTCTGTCCGCGCTCATGTTACTGCCTTCATCGAGCTCAGTATCGTCATCAGAGCCTTCCAAACGCTGGGCATCCTCCTGGAGCATGTACCCAACACTGTGGTCAAACAGTTCGAGGGAATCCTCATGAGGACATGGTGGAGCTAGGGAAGGAGTCACTGATGACATTGAGCTGAGGGAAGAGGCCGCTGCTTTGCCAGACAAAGCACCCTGGGCATGGGTGAGAGAGGATGAGGAGGATGAGGACGGCTTGGTCATCCACTCGACCAAGTCTTCCGCATGTTGCGGCTCAACATGGCCAGCTGCCGAAAAAAAGGCCAAGCGTGTCCCATGGCCACGTGCTGATGAGGATGCACCGTCTCCACGACCAGCACTAGACACAGAGCCTGCTTGCCCTCTCTTATTGGCTTGTGACTGTCTGCCTCTCCTTCTTGGCCTTCCAGACATACTAATGGCCTGTAGCTGCACTAAGCTGGGATAGAACACCTGTAATTTTCTTCAAGTAGCTTTATATACTGTAACCAGACAAGCCTGCCTGTCAGTAGGAAGATAAGAGGAACGGATCTAGCTGAACACTGTGAGCAGGACGCACTGTACTAAATGTAAATAGTCTAGCTGCCTGACCGTGGTACTAATAGGATCAAATAGAACACCTGTAATTTTCTTCAGGTAGCTTTATATACTGTAACCAGACAAGCCTGCCTGTCATTAGGAAGATAACAGGAACGGATCTAGCTGTACACTGTGAGCAGGACGCACTGTACTAAATGTAAATAGTCTAGCTGCCTGACCGTGGTACTAATAGGATCAAATAGAACACCTGTAATTTTCTTCAGGTAGCTTTATATACTGTAACCAGACAAGCCTGCCTGTCAGTAGGAAGATAACAGGAACGGATCTAGCTGTACACTGTGAGCAGGACGCACTGTACTAAATGTAAATAGTCTAGCTGCCTGACCGTGGTACTAATAGGATCAAATAGAACACCTGTAATTTTCTTCAGGTAGCTTTATATACTGTAACCAGACAAGCCTGCCTGTCAGTAGGAAGATAACAGGAACGGATCTAGCTGTACACTGTGAGCAGGACGCACTGTACTAAATGTAAATAGTCTAGCTGCCTGACCGTGGTACTAATAGGATCAAATAGAACACCTGTAATTTTCTTCAGGTAGCTTTATATACTGTAACCAGACAAGCCTGCCTGTCAGTAGGAAGATAACAGGAACGGATCTAGCTGAACACTGTGAGCAGGACGCACTGTACTAAATGTAAATAGTCTAGCTGCCTGACCGTGGTACTAATAGGATCAAATAGAACACCTGTAATTTTCTTCAGGTAGCTTTATATACTGTAACCAGACAAGCCTGCCGGTCAGTAGGAATTTAACAGGAACGGATCTAGCTGAACACTGTGAGCAGGACGCACTGCATTAAATGTAAATAGTCTAGATAGAAGATAACAGGAACAGATCTAGCTAAACTGAATACAGTGTATATATATATATGCAACACCTGGGATGCATATATATACACAATACACTGTAAGTGCAGCTAACTGACTGACTGTTGTGCCTAATCTATCTAACTCAAATCAAATGACACTGTCTCTCTCTCTCTCTATCTCTCAGCACACCGGAACACACACTACACAGGGCCGCCGTGCAGGCGGCCTTATATAGTGTGGGGTGTGTACTAAATCCCCTGAGCCATAATTGGCCAAAGCCACCCTGGCTTTGGCCAATTACAGCTCTCTCTACTGACAGCGCTGTGATTGGCCAAGCATGCGGGTCATAGTGCATGCTTGGCCAATCATCAGCCAGCAATGCACTGCGATGCCGCAGTGAATTATGGGCCGTGACGCGCCACACGAATTTAGCGCGAACGGCCCATAACGTTCGCAATTCGGCGAACGATCGAACAGCCGATGTTCGAGTCGAACATGGGTTCGACTCGAACACGAAGCTCATCCCTAATAAGCAGATTAAACTTCCGCCTTCACATGTTAAAAGCTTTAAGTGATTGGGTTCACATCTAATTTAACCTGAAATAAATGCTGGGCAGACTTGTAAATGCAGCGAGGATCACTGGGAGGATGGCGGTGCCAGGGAGATACCTGGTGTCAATTCACATTCGGTGATTAGATTTGATCTGCGCCGGTGATGGATCCCTCCGCTCCCGATGGCCTGGATATGCAGAGGATGGAAAAAAAATGGATTTAATTAATTAGAAGAGCCAGTGAAGAGGAGATGTTAGATGAGATTGGAGGGTAATGCCATTTCCAGAGGCGCACCGAATGCAATCTGAACACGTACGGGCAGCGGGTACCGGCATCCTGCTTGTTTAGGCGCTCAGCGCGCCAACATGTAAATTAGGATGTGGGTGGAAGCGACGGAGACCGGCCAACCGCACGGGAGCTTTAGGAGGATCTGTATGAGGATTTGTCTGTGATGTGTCATATTTTTGGACACAGAGAAAATGATTTTTTTTTTTTTTTTTAGAGAAAATGATACATTTTCAGTTATAATTTATGTTGTTTTTTTTTTTTTTTTTTTTTTTTTTTTTTTTATGCGGCTCTCACATTATTCTTGCTGCTTCATATTTTGATCAGAGGTGAGTAAAAATGAGAATTCTCATTTCCCCCCCAAAATTTTGCAGAAAAGCTAATTTCAAGAAAAATGTTGGCAATTGAAAAAAAATACATTGTAGCGAATAGCAATTCGTGAAATTAAAGTAGAACTCAAGCCAAAACTTTTTTGGATAAACTAGGGGAGGGTTATTACCCCTGGCAGTTTTCTTTTTAATTTTTCTTTTTTACTATCTGTGTCTCGTTAGGAAATTTCCCTTCACTTCCTTGCCTACAGCCAGTAAGTGGTAGGAAAATCCCTCCAAAGTGGTTGTCACCGGAACCAGTGTCCCCTTTGGAAGATTTCCCCTCTGTTCCTGTTCCAGTGACAACCCAAGCTGAGAAATTAAACAAAGGGCATAAGGCCGGGTTTGCACCTATGCAGCAGGGGCGGACTGACCATTGAGCCACTAGGGCACTGCCCAAGGGCCCTGGGCCACTAGGGGGCCCCATCAGGGTTGCCAGCCTCAGTAAAACCAGGGACAGTATGTATAAATCTGTGTTTTTTTTTTACATCTGTCTGTGTATACTGTGTGTACATGTATGTGTATACTGTGTGATTGTATACTGTGTGTGTATACTGGCCCCATAATCTCTGATTGCCTGGGGGCCCCATAATCTCCTATTGCCCTGGGGCCCCATGAGTTATCAGTCCGCCCCTGATTTTCAGTTTTGCAGAAACACACTACAGTCCATGTAACATGGATTCCTATGGATGTAGTTCACATCTAGATTGTAAGCGCTAACGAGCAGGGCCCTCTGATCCCTTCTGTATTGAAGTGTACTGTCTGCCCTCATGTTGTAAAACACTGCGCAAACTGTTGGCGCTATATAAATCCTGTATAATAATAATAATAATAATAATAATAATAACATCTGTGCATTTTATGGAAAGGGCCAGGGACTTTTTTCTGGTTCCATAGACTTCAATAGATTAACCGCTTGCCGACCGCCGCACACACATATAGGTCGGCAGAATGGCACAGGAAGGCAAATGGACATACGTCCCTTTAAATTTGACGCCTATCGGGGCGCGCGTGGAGCCGCAGGAGCGTGCCCGCGGGTCCAGGGAACTTGATGTTTATCGTCGGCCCGCTATTGCAGTGCGGAGAGGTAGAACGGGGAGATGCCTGTGTAAATAAGGCATTTCCCATGTTCTGCCTTGTGACATGACAGAGATTGCTGCTCCCTGTCATCGGGATTAGTGATCGCTGTCATGTCAGTCGTAGCCCCTCCCACCACAGTTAGAACACCTCCCTAGAACACACTTAACCCCTTGATTGCCCTCTAGTGTTAAACCCCTTCCCTGCCAGTGTCATTTACACAGTAATCAGTGCATTTTTATAGCACTGATCGCTGTATAAATGACAATGGTCCCAAAAGAGTGTCAAAAGTGTCCGATGTGTCCGCCATAATGTCGCAGTCACGATAAGAATCACAGATCGCCGCTATTACTAATAAAAAAAAAATAATGATAAAAATGCCATAAATCTATCCCCTATTTTGTAGACGCTATAACTTTTGCGCAAAACAATCAATATACGCTTATTGCCATTTTTTTATTTTTTTATTTTTTTTAGCAAAAATATGTAGAAGAATATATATCGGCCTAAACTGAGAATTTTTTTTTTTTTTTATATATATTTTTGGGAGATATTTATTATAGCAAAAAGTAAAAAATATTGCTTTTTTTTTTCAAACTTGTCGCTCTTTTTTTGTTTATAGCGCAAAAAATGAAAACCGCAGAGGTGATCAAATACCACCAAAAGAAATCTCTATTTGTGGGAAAAAAAGGATGTCAATTTTGTTTGGGTACAGTGCAGCATGATTGTCAGTTAAAACGACGCAGTGCCGAATCGCAAAAAGTGCTCTGGTCAGGAAGGGGGTAAAATCTTCCGGGGCTGAAGCGGTTAAAAACGTGTATTGAAAAATGCAAAATGCAACCTAAGGCTCCATTCACACTAGCGCGTTTTTTGATGCATTTTGCATTTTGCAGAAATGCCTGGGAATTTTTTTAACATGGGTTCCTATGGAACATGTTCACATCAATGCCTTTTTGTTTCTCTGCATTTTTGGAAAGGGTCAGGGACTTTTTTTCATGCAAAATGCAGCGTTTTGCATGTAAAAGAAATTAATGGACTAGCATCAAAAACGCAAGTGCAGCGTTTTTGCAGCGTTTTTACAGTGTTTTTGATGCGTTTTGCGTTTTTGGCATTTTTTTTTTTAGACTGTATACAGTCTAAAAAACTGTAAAAAAACAAACAACCAAAAAACACAAAACGCCGCAAAAACGCTGTAAAAACGCCGCAAAAACGCTGCTCAAAAATGTGGCAAGTATGAAAAAAAACCCTCCAAAAACGCCCAAAAGCAACATGCATTGGTGTGAATCGAGCCTAAGGCTCGATTCACACCAATGCATGTTGCTTTTGAGCGTTTTTGGAGGTTTTTTTTTCATGCTTGCCACGTTTTTGAGCAGCGTTTTTGCGGCGTTTTTGCCGCGATTTGCGTTTTGCATTTTTTTTTTTTTTACAGTCTAAAAAAAAAAAAAAAAAAAACGGCAAAAACGCATCGTGCACTTGTGTTTTTGATGCTGGTCCATTGAAATCCATTACATGCAAAACGCTGCTTTTTGCATGAAAAAAAGTCCCCGACCCTTTCCAAAAATGCAGAGAAACAAAAAGGCATTGATGTGAACATGTTCCATAGGAACCCGTGTTAAAAAATTCCCCGTGCATTTCTGCAAAATGCAAAATGCATCAAAAAACGCGCTAGTGTGAATGGAGCCTGAAGCCTCGTACACACGGTATGATTGTTGGCAGGGGATTGTCTGTTGACAGACTGTTGTCCTAAAATCTTACCGTTAGTACGCTCCTTTTGACAATTGATGTCCAACTTTCGGCCAACAAATGTTGGATGACAGGCTAGTAAATTTTCAGCGGACAGCGGTTTGACATCAGATTTTCGTATGGTCAGTACACAAATCCGCCACACAAAAGTCGAAAGTACAAACACGCATGCTCGGAATCAATGCTCACTAAACAAGAAATTAGCAGAAGGGGCCCAAAGGGTGGCGCTCAAGAGCTGAAATTCCTCGTAGTACGTCACAACGTTTGTGTTTGTGGCACGACAATTGTGTACCGTATGCAAGACAAGATCCATACACACTATTCGATTATCTGCAGATTTTTGTCTTCAGATTTACCAAAACCATATAATATGAGGTCAAACCTTAAAGCCTTGTACACACGGATTGTTGGCCAACAGAGCGTCAGATTTTTGTCTTAACCACTTGCCGACCGCCTAACGCACATATACGTCGGCAGAATGGCACGGGCAGGCAGAATCACGTACCTGTACGTGATCTGCCTCCCGCGGGCGGGGGGTCCGATCGGACCCCCCCCCGGTGCCAGCGGCAGTCGGCATTTGACTGGGAGCGTCGGGAGGCGAGGGGGAGACCATCCGATCGTGGCCCCCCCCTCGCGATCGCTCCCAGCCAATCGGAATCCTCCCCTGCCTGTGTGTAGTTTCACACAGGCAGAGGATGTGATGTCATCTCTCCTTGGCTTGGCAGTTTCCGTTCCAGCGCCGAGGAGAGAAGACATGTAAGTGCACAACACACACACACACACAGTAGAACATGCCAGGCATACCTTACACCCCCGATCCCCCCCCGATCCCCCCCCGATCGCCCCCCGATCGCCCCCCGATCCCCCCCCGATCACCCCCCAATCACCCCCCCCCGTCACAAACTGACAGCAAGCAGTATTTTTTTTTTTTTTTTTCTGATTACTGTATTGGTGTCAGTTTGTGACAGTTACAGTGTTAGGGCAGTGAGTGTTAGGCCCCCTTTAGGTCTAGGATACCCCCCCTAACCCCCCCAATAAAGTTTTAACCCCTTGATCACCCCCCGTCTCCAGTGTCACTAAGCGATCCTTTTTCTGATCGCTGCATTAGTGTCGCTGGTGACGCTAGTTAGGAACGTAAATATTTAGGTTCGCCGTCAGCGTTTTATAGCGTCAGGGACCCCCATATACTATCTAATAAATGTTTTAACCCCTTGATTGCCCCCTAGTTAACCCTTTCACCACTGATCACCGTATAAACGTTACGGGTGACGCTGGTTAGTTTGTTTATTTTTTATAGTGTCAGGGCACCCGCCGTTTATTACCGAATAAAGGTTTAGCCCCCTGATCGCCCGGCGGTGATATGCGTCGCCCCAGGCAGCGTCAGATTAGCGCCAGTACCGCTAACACCCACGCACGCACCGTACACCTCCCTTAGTGGTATAGTATCTGTACGGATCAATATCTGATCCGATCAGATCTATACTAGCGTCCCCAGCAGTTTAGGGTTCCCAAAAACGCAGTGTTAGCGGGATCAGCCCAGATACCCGCTAGCACCTGCGTTTTTCCCCTCTGCCCGGCCCAGCCCACCCAAGTGCAGTATCGATCGATCACTGTCACTTACAAAACACTAAACGCATAACTGCAGCTTTCGCAGAGTCAGGCCTGATCCCTGCAATCGCTAACAGTTTTCTTGGTAGCGTTTTGGTGAACTGGCAAGCACCAGCCCCAAGCAGCGTCAGGTTAGCGCCAGTACCGCTAACACCTACGCACGCACCGTACACCTCCCTTAGTGGTATAGTATCTGATCGGATCAATATCTGATCTGATCAGATCTATACTAGCGTCCCCAGCAGTTTAGGGTTACCACAAACGCAGTGTTAGTGGGATCAGCCCAGATACCTGCTAGCCACTGCGTTTTGCCCCTCCGCCCGGCCCAGCCCAGCCCACCCAAGTGCAGTATCGATCGATCACTGTCACTTACAAAACACTAAACGCATAACTACAGCGTTCGCAGAGTCAGGCCTGATCCCTGCGATCGCTAACAGTTTTTTTTGTAGCGTTTTGGTGAACTGGCAAGCACCAGCGGCCTAGTACACCCCGGTCGTAGTCAAACCCGCACTGCAGTAACACTTGGTGACGTGGCGAGTCCCATAAGTGCAGTTCAAGCTGGTGAGGTGGCAAGCACAAGTAGTGTCCCGCTGCCACCAAGAAGACAAACACAGGCCTGTCGTGCCCATAATGCCCTTCCTACTGCATTCGCCAATCCTAATTGGGAACCCACCGCTTCTGCAGCGCCCGTACTTCCCCCATTCACATCCCCAACCAAATGCAGTCGGCTGCATGAGAGGCATTTTCTTTATGTCCTCCCGAGTACCCCTACCCAACGAACCCCCCCAAAAAAGATGTTGTGTCTGCAGCAAGCGCGGATATAGGCGTGACACCCGCTATTATTGTCCCTCCTGTCCTGACAATCCTGGTCTTTGCATTGGTGAATGTTTTGAACGCTACCATTCACTAGTTGAGTATTAGCGTAGGGTACAGCATTGCACAGACTAGGCACACTTTCACAGGGTCTCCCAAGATGCCATCGCATTTTGAGAGACCCGAACCTGGAACCGGTTACAGTTATAAAAGTTAGTTACAAAAAAAAGTGTAAAAAAAAAAAAAAAAAACACAAAAATATAAAATAAAAAAAAAATAGTTGTTGTTTTATTGTTCTCTCTCTCTCTATTCTCTCTCTTGTTCTGCTCTTTTTTACTGTATTCTATTCTGCAATGTTTTATTGTTATTATGTTTTATCATGTTTGCTTTTCAGGTATGCAATTTTTTATACTTTACTGTTTACTGTGTTTTATTGTTAACCATTTTTTTGTCTTCGGGTACGCCATTCACGACTTTGAGTGGTTATACCAGAATGATGCCTGCAGGTTTAGGTATCATCTTGGTATCATTCTTTTCAGCCAGCGATCGGCTTTCATGTAAAAGCAATCCTAGCAGCTAATTAGCCTCTAGACTGCTTTGGGAGGGAATGCCCCCCCCCCCAACGTCTTCCATGTTTTTCTCTGGCTCTCCTGTCTCAACAGGGAACCTGAGAATGCAGCCGGTGATTCAGCCAGCTGACCATAGAGCTGATCAGAGACCAGAGTGGCTCCAAACATCTCTATGGCCTAAGAAACCGGAAGCTATGAGCATTTTATGACTTAGATTTCGCCGGATGTAAACAGCGCCATTGGGAAATTGGGAAAGCATTTTATCACACCGATCTTGGTGTGGTCAGATGCTTTGAGGGCAGAGGAGAGATCTAGGGTCTAATAGACCCCAATTTTTGCAAAAAAGAGTACCTGTCACTACCTATTGCTATCATAGGGGATATTTACATTCCCTGAGATAACAATAAAAATGATTTAAAAAAAAAAAAAATGAAAGGAACAGTTTAAAAATAAGATAAAAAAATAATAATAATAAAGAAAAAAAAAAAAAAAGCACCCCTGTCCCCCCTGCTCTCGCGCTAAGGCGAACGCAAGCGTCGGTCTGGCGTCAAATGTAAACAGCAATTGCACCATGCATGTGAGGTATCACCGCGAACGTCAGATCGAGGGCAGTAATTTTAGCAGTAGACCTCCTCTGTAAATCTAAAGTGGTAACCTGTAAAGGCTTTTAAAGGCTTTTAAAAATGTATTTAGTTTGTCGCCACTGCACGTTTGTGCGCAATTTTAAAGCATGTCATGTTTGGTATCCATGTACTCGGCCTAAGATCATCTTTTTTATTTCATCAAACATTTGGGCAATATAGTGTGTTTTAGTGCATTAAAATTTAAAAAAGTGTGTTTTTTCCCCAAAAAATGCGTTTGAAAAATCGCTGCGCATATACTGTGTGAAAAAAAAAAAATGAAACACCCACCATTTTAATCTGTAGGGCATTTGCTTTAAAAAAATATATAATGTTTGGGGGTTCAAAGTAATTTTCTTGCAAAAAAAATTATTTTTTTATGTAATCAAAAAGTGTCAGAAAGGGCTTTGTCTTCAAGTGGTTAGAAGAGTGGGTGATGTGTGACATAAGCTTCTAGATGCTGTGCATAAAATGCCAGGACAGTTCAAAACCCCCCCAAATGACCCCATTTTGGAAAGTAGACACCCCAAGCTATTTGCTGAGAGGCATGTCGAGTCCATGGAATATTTTATATTGTGACACAAGTTGCGGGAAAGAGACAATTTTTTGTTTTTTTTGTTTTTTTTTTTGCGCAAAGTTGTCACTAAATGATATATTGCTCAAACATGCCATGGGAATATGTGAAATTACACCCCAAAATACATTCTGTTGCTTCTCCTGAGTACGGGGATACCACATGTGTGAGACTTTTTGGGAGCCTAGCCGCGTACGGGACCCCGAAAACCAAGCACCGCCTTCAGGCTTTCTAAGGCCGTAAATTTTTGATTTCACTCTTCACTGCCTATCACAGTTTCGGAGGCCATGGAATGCCCAGGTGGCAAAAAAAACCCCCAAATGACCCCATTTTGGAAAGTAGACACCCCAAGCTATTTGATGAGAGGTATAGTGAGTATTTTGCAGACCTCATTTTTTGTCACAAAGTTTTGAAAATTGAAAAAAGAAAAAAAAAATTTTTTTTTCTCGTCTTTCTTTATTTTCAAAAACAAATGAGAGCTGCAAAATACTCACCATGCCTCTCAGCAAATAGCTTGGGGTGTCTACTTTCCAAAATGGGGTCATTTGGGGGGGGGTTTGTGCCACCTGGGCATTCCATGGCCTCCGAAACTGTGATAGGTAGTAAGGAGTAAAATCAAAAATGTACGCCCTTAGAAATCCTGAAGGCAGTGATTGGTTTTCGGGGCCCCGTACGCGGCTAGGCTCTCAAAAAGTCCCACACATGTGGTATCCCCATACTCAGGAGAAGCAGCTAAATGTATTTTGGGGTGTAATTCCACATATGCCCATGGCCTGTGTGAGCAATATATCATTTAGTGACAACTTTGTGCAAAAAAAAAAAAAAAAAATTGTCACTTTCCCGCAACTTGTGTCAAAATATAAAACATTCCATGGACTCAACATGCCTCAAAGCAAATAGCTTGGGGTGTCTACTTTCCAAAATGGGGTCATTTGGGGGGGTTTTTTGCCATCTGGGCATTTTATGGCCTTCAAAACTGTGATAGGTAGTGAGGAGTAAAATCAAAAATGTACGCCCTTAGAAATCCTGAAGGCAGTGATTGGTTTTCGGGGCCCCGTACGCGGCTAGGCTCCCAAAAAGTCCCACACATGTGGTATCCCCATACTCAGGAGAAGCAGCTAAATGTATTTTGGGGTGCAATTCCACATATGCCCATGGCCTGTGTGAGCAATATACTGTATCATTTAGTGACAACTTTTTGTAATTTTTTTTTTTTTTGTCATTATTCAATCACTTGGGACAAAAAAAAAGAATATTCAATGGGCTCAACATGCCTCTCAGCAAATTCCTTGGGGTGTCTACTTTCCAAAATGGGGTCATTTGTGGGGGTTTTGTACTGCCCTGCCATTTTAGCACCTCAAGAAACGACATAGGCAGTCATAAATTAAAGGCTGTGTAAATTCCAGAAAATGTACCCTAGTTTGTAGGCGCTATAACTTTTGCGCAAACCAATAAATATACACTTATTGACATTTTTTCTACCAAAGACATGTGGCCGAATACATTTTGGCCTAAATGTATGACTAAAATTGAGTTTATTGGATTTTTTTTAGAACAAAAAGTAGAAAATATAATTTTTTTTCAAAATTTTCGGTCTTTTTCCGTGTATAGCGCAAAAAATAAAAACGGCAGAGGTGATCAAATACCATCAAAAGAAAGCTCTATTTGTGGGAAGAAAAGGACGCAAATTTCGTTTGGGTACAGCATTGCATGACCGCGCAATTAGCAGTTAAAGCGACGCAGTGCCGAATTGTAAAAAGTGCTCTGGTCAGGAAGGGGGTAAAACCTTCCGGGGCTGAAGTGGTTAAGGGCGTGTGCCTGGATCTTGTCTTGCATACTAACGGCACACAATTGTGGCCAGCAAACACGAACGTAGTGACGTACTACGAGGAATTTCAGCTCTTGAGCACCACCCTTTGGGCCCCTTCTGCTAATGTCGTGCTTAGTGAGCATTGATTCCGAGCATGCGTGTTTGTATTTTGGACTTTTGTGTGACGGACTCGTGTACAGATGATACGAAAATCTGACAACAGACCGTTGTCCGCCAAAAATTTACTAGCCTGCTAACCAACATTTGTTGGCTGAAAATTGGACAACAATTTTCTGAAGGAGCGTACTAACGGGTCGGATTTTAGGCAAACAGTCTGTCATCACACAATTCCCTGCCAACAATTCGATCGTGTGTACCAGGCTTAAGGCTCGATTCACACGAATGCGTTTTTTGATGCATTTTGCAGAAATTCAGGGACATTTTTTAGCATGGGTTCCTATGGAACATATTCACATCAATGCATTTTTGTGCCTCTGCGTTTTTGGAAAGGGTCGGGGACTTTTTTTCCCACAAAATGCAGCATTTTGCATGTAATAGAATTTAATGGATTCGCATCCAAAACGCAAGTACGGCGTTTTTACCACAATTTTGACGTGACTTTGCCACGATTTGCGTTTTTTTTATTCCTTTTTTTTACACTGTATATAGCTGGTTGCTAAGGAGGTGGTAGAGAAGCCAGCCACCGCATCCTTTACAACCGATGAGACATCAGCTGACTTCCCGCTCAATGTAAAAAAAAAAATGCCGGCTATAAAAAAATTGTGAAAAAGAACAGCGTGGGGGTCCCCCCCCGGTCCATACCAGGCCCTTGGGTCTAGTATGGATTCAGAGGGGACCCCCACACACCAAATTTTTTTTTAAAAATGGCGTGGAGGTCCCCCCAAAATCCATACCAGACCCTTATCCGAGCATGCAGCTTGGAAGGTCAGGAAATGGAGGGGACAAGTGAGCGCCCCCCCTCCTGAACCATACAAGGCTCTGCGCCCCCCACCCCAAAGCACCTTGCCCCCATGTTGATGGGGAAAAGGGCCTCTTCCCAACAAGCCTTGCCCGGTGGTTGTCGGGGTCTGCGGGCGGGGGGCTTATCGGAATCTGGAAGCCCCCTTTAACAAGGAGGCCCCCAGATCCCGCCCCCCCCATGTGAATGAGTATAGGGTACATTGTACCCCTACCCATTCACCATAAAAAACTAGTGTAGCGTTAAAAAATACAGTAGACAGTTTTTGACAAGTCTTTTATCAAAAATATCTTCTTCTTGTCTTCCTCCATCTTCTCTCACGTCTTCATTCTCCGGTCTTCTCCTTCTCCCCCTGCTTCTTCTTCCATTCTTCTGTCTTCTTTGTCCGGTGCTCTTCTTCCTCTGCTGCCGCTCCCGCCGATGACCCTCCTCCGATGTTGCGTCTTGCTGATCTATTTTGGTGCCGATGTCCTGCATTTCCTAAATAACAATGGGGCGTGGCAATCGGATTACATCACACGGAGGCCACGCCCCCTTGTGACGTCACCGCCCGGGGCACGATGGGTCCGTGACGTCACAATGGGACGTGGCCTCGGATGACGTAATCCGATTGCCACGCCCCCATTGTTATTTAAGAAGTGCATGACATCGGTGCCAACAAATCAGCGGGACGCAGAATCGGATGAGGGTCGTCGGCTGGAGCGGCAGCAGAGGAAGAAGAACACCGGACAAAGAAGACAGAAGAAGTGTGGAAGAAGAAGCAGGGGGAGGAGAAGACCGGAGGATGAAGATGCGGGAAAAGATGGAGGAAGACCGGAGGAAGAAGCGGAGAAAAAGATTTTTAATAAAACAATTGTCAAAAACTGTCTACTGTATTTTTTAACACTACACTACTTTTTTTTTAGCGAATGGGTAGGGGTACAATGTACCCCATACTCATTCACATAGACGGGGGACCAGGATCTGTTAAAGGGGGCTTCCAGATTCGATAAGCCCCCCGCTCGCAGATCCCAACAACCACCGGGCAAGGGTTGTCGGGAAGAGGCCCTTTTCCCCATCAACATGGGGGCAAGGTGCTTTGGGGTGGGGGGGCGCAGAGCCCCCCCTGCCCCAAAGAACCCATCCCCCCATGTTGAGGGCATGCGGCCAGGTATGGTTCAGGAGGGGGGGCGCTCACTCGTCCCCTCCCTTTCCTGATCTGCCGGGCTGCATGCTCGGATAAGGGTCTGGTATGGATTTTGGGGGGACCCCGATGCCATTTTTTAAAAATTTTGGCATGGGAGTCCCCTCTGAATCCATACTGGACCCAAGGGCCTGGTATGGACCTGGGGGGACCCCACGCTGTTTTTTTCTCACAATTTTTTTTATCCGGCAATTCTTTTTTTTTTACATTCAGCGGGAAACCTGCTGACAACTGATGACTCATCGGTTGTTAAGGACGTGGCGGCCGGCTTCCCAGCCCCCTCCTTAGCAACCAGCTATATACAGTGGATAAAAAACGCAAATCGCGGTAAAATCGCTGTAAAAACGTGTGTCCAAAAACAAGGCAAGCACCTCAAAAAGCACTGCAGAAACGCTCAAAAGCAGCATGCATAGATGTGAATCGAGCATTAAAGCCTGGTACACACGATCGGATTGTTGGCCAACAAAACCGTGGACTTTTGTCCGAAGGGCGTTGGCCCAAACTTGTCTTCCATACACACGGCCACACAATTGTTGGCCAACAAACATGAACGTAGTGACGTACTATGTTGTTTTTCAGCTCTTTAGCGCCACCCTTTGGGCTCCTTCTGCTAATTTCGTGTTAGCAGAAGTTTGGTGAGTGTTGATTCTCGCTTTTCATTTCGCACTTTTCATTTTGCACTTTTCATTTCGCGCTTTTCAGTTAGTTTCTGAATGGCTGTTCATCAACCAGCCATGTTGAGGAATTGGAGGAGATAACGTGTTATTTATTATTGGCCTTGGAGTTATTGCTTTGACATTATTTTTTGGTTGAATAATAATGATTTGATTTGGTATATTTTCTATATTTTTGGATGCATAGAATGCACTTTTTGGTTAAGTACTATTGGCAGATAGCATGTCTAATTTTATTTGTTTTCTTTTTTTAATGCACAATAAAAAAATTGTGTAGAATAATACTTGGCTATGTGTTTTACTTCAAATGACAGTTTGGGAGTCGGCAGTTACATTTAAAAAAATACAATGGAAAATTGACACCAACATAGTTGTATCTTTGATCATAAAAAACTATGGGATAATAATGGTGTTGTGGTAACTTCCCCAAATAAAAAAAACCAAAACATAATATTATTATTCTTGATATCACTAGAAAAAAAAAAGCCTTTGAAAATGTGTTTGCAATAACTCCATCAGTATCACCAGCAAAGCAGCTTCATTATTATCCCATTAAAGAAGAAGAGAATTGTGCGCTGCATTTATAGATTTCATAATTTGCCGATTCACGAATGTTAATTCTCCATTACGAGCGCTAGTTTACAAGACCGACCGCTTCTGGCTCGTCCTTGCTTCTGAGCATGCGTGTTTGTACTTTGGACTTTTGTCTGACGGACTTGTGTACACACGCTTGGAAAATCCGACAACACACATTTGTCCGTGTAAAATTTTAGAACCTGCTAGCCAACAATTGTCCGCGGAAAATCCGACAACAATTGTCCGATGGAGCGTACGCACAGTCGGATTTACCGCCAACAGCCTGTCATCGAATGTTTCCTGTCTGAACGTTCCGATTGTGTGTACGGAGCTTTAGGATCCGTTTTGCAGGCATGCTCAAAAAAAGGTAAAGAGGTGAACAGGACAAGAAAAGGGGTAAAGAAATGTTTGATTTGTAGATAGTGGAAGATTTCCCAACTCTTCCTGGAGGGAAGGGAAGGTTTTAATAAATACTTTTCTTTCTTCTTTTATATATATATATATATATATATATATATATATATATATATATATATATATATATATATATATATATATATATATATATATATATATATATATATATATATATATTTTTTTTTTTTTTTTAAGAAATAACAATTCCCCAGGATATGTGGCTGTGTGACTGAAGTCGATGATCCTGGACCTCATCCCTAGCTTTAATAAATCATATTTATTTTTTTATTTTCTTACATAAAGAAAAAACTCCCAGATTACAGAAAAAAAAGGTAATAAAGTAAAAGAAAAAAAGAAAAATGACAGAACACAAATAGCAAGCACATTAGTGGGCTTTATACAATGAAATCTGGGTTTGAGCAACCAGGGGGGATGAATGTATTCCCTTACTTGGCTGTGCTGGCATATTACTAATGTATCCACATAACTGATTACTCGCTATACATATATTTTAAGCGGGGGGGGGGGGGGGGATTGTTGCTATTTCATGTTTCAAATTGATTTGATTGTGTTTTGCTGTTGTAGTTGTCATGTTACAATTTACATTTGCCTTGTGGCTGTTTTTCTGGTTGTTTATGAATATTAAAGCTATACCTTGGTCCAAGGCTGAACACGATACTGAGAACTGCGCTTCCCATACTGTACTGTATATATAATATATATATATTTATATTTATTATTATTATTATTTATATTGTGTGTGTGTGTGTGTGTGTGTGTGTGTGTGTGTGTGTGTGTGTGTGTGTATGTGTGTATGTATATATATATATATATATATATATATATATATATATATAAAATGCCTTTTTTTTTCCTCAGAGAATAAGTGCAGGAACTCCCCCCCTTTTCTGAGTTGCTTTTTCACTTAGGGGTGTACTCACTTTTGTTGCCAGCGGTTTAGACATTAATGGCTGTGTGTTGAGTTATTTTGAGGGGACAGTAAATTTACACTGTTATACAAGCTGTACACTCACTACTTTACATTGTAGCAAAGTGTCATTTCTTCAGTGTTGTCACATGAAAAGATAGCATAAAATATTTACAAAAATGTGTGATACTATATATATATAATTTTTTTTTTTTTCTTTCTTAGCAGAGGCCCTAGAAAATAAAATGGTGGATTTTACTATTTTTTTATGCCACACTGTATTTGTACAGCGGTTTTTCAAATGCAATAAAGTGAAATAAAAAAAAATACACTTCAATGAATCTTAATGCACACAAACACAATATTATACCCAATTTGGTAAAATATAAAAGATGGTGTTACGCTGAGTAAATAGATACCTAACATGTTATTTATGCACGCTCGCAAAATGGTGACAAACTACAGAACTTAAAAATCTCCATCTTCTGGTGCTAGAATTATTGCTTTCTCTCGGAAGTTAATGGTGATACCCTTATATGTGTGATGCGATTGCCATTTACGTATGTGTGCGGGACCAATGCATGTTTTCGTCTTTGCGTGCGGGGACAGGGGTGCTTCTTTTGTTAGACCCCAGATGTCTCCTCTGCTTCCTATTTTAAAAATGGTGCTGTTTACGTCCGGGGAAACCGGAGGTGACAAAGTGCAGGTCGCTTCCAGTTTCCTATACTATAGAGTGGGGGTCTCCAGACTTTAGTGGGGAAGGGGTGGGGGGGCGCAGACTGCGGCTATTGGAAGCAGAAAATGTCCCACCAAAGATGTCCCATCTTTGGTGTTAGTCAGTGGCGGCTGGTGCTCCAAATTTTTTTGGGGGGCACAAACAAACTGAAAAATTCTGAAAAAAAACCCCATCAATTGCAGCCTCATTGTGCCCATCAAACGCAGCCACTGTGCCCATCAAACGTAGCCCCTGTGCCCATCAATTGCCGCCACGGTGCCATCAAACACAGCCACTGTGCCCATCAAATGCTGCCAGTGTGCATCAAATGCTACCCCCCGCCCACCCACCTGCCGTCTGCCCAGCACTTACCCAGTCTTGGTAGGGGAGCGGGTGACGCCGACGGGCGGTGTCCTCCATGCTCCTCCGCTCCTCCATGTCTTCATCTCCAATTCTCTCCTCCCGTCCTCTTCTATGATTGGACGCCTGATATGCGTCCAATCACAGCGCCTGTCGTTTCAGCCAATCAGGTGAAAGGTAACAGACTCAAGCACCTGATTGGCGGAGAGGCGGTCCAGTGCTAGTAAAGTGAATATTCATTTGCTTTTCTAACACACCTGGGTGAACTGCAAGCGCCAAGCATGGCGCTCACTGTTTACCTGTTTTGACGCCTATTAGAGACTATGGCTCCAATCAGGTGCTTAAAAAAAACCTCCGCCGCTGTAATTCAGGCGCCCGGTGCCCAAAATGGGGCCGGGTGCCTGAATAGGGGGTGGCAGCGGCGGCCATGGATAGATTCATGCAATGCATGAATCTATCTATTGGTGATAGAGGGGGTGGCTAGAGAGAGGGGGCAGTGCCCAGTCGCTCTTATGGACGCACCGCCCCTGGTGTCGGTGAGAGGAATTGTGCCCCATCGTTGGTGTCATTGGGAGGATTTGTGCACCTTCATTGGTGTCAATGGGGGGAATTACTATACATGTCTTTTTTTTAGGGTAAACTAGGCTTTCTTTTGGCAATATTAGCTTTCAAAAAATATTTTCTTGTCAAATTTGTTTATTGTTTTGAGCATGACATGGTAACAGGAAACAACCAGCATGTAAAACGATACAAGGAAAGTTCAGAAAACATCCAAATACAACAATTTAACAAATGGTAGTAGAAATATTAACACATCAGCAAACCACACCAGAAGTCCATTATGTATTATGTATGTGGATCCTAAAAGCATATGAAGATAGATAGAAAAGTAAAGGGTGATGTTGGGAGTTAAAATCTGCTTGTAAGTAGTTGAACATCTTGCATCTTGAGTGAAATTAAAGAAGCTGATGCAGGTTGTTGCACATGGAGAGGACCAAGATCAGTATAGGTACTGGAAATGGAAACTAGCGCAAAAGAAAAGGGTTGAAAGAAAGAAAAAGACCTGGAAAGAGGAGAAGATGGAGAAGAGATCCGGGAATGAGGTAAGAATAGAATAGAACCTCCAGAGAGGTAGTGTGCAAAAAAAAAAAAAGTAATGCTCTTTGTATTGTAGTCTATTGACAAAAAGGAAAAAAAAAAGTTTTTTTATTTATTTTTTTTAAGTTGTTTTATTATACAAATAAAAGTGTTCATTTTATTCCAGAATTTGTCCTTGACAATTAAATGATGTGTCTGGTACAAAGCATGACAGTTTGCAAAAATCTTTTTTTTTTTGTCAATTGTGCTTATATTTTTTTAAAAAGAATAAACATAACAAACGAAAAAAAGAAAAAGTTTAAATATAAATAGAAAAAAAATGTAAATAAAAAAGAATTATCAGAGAAATAATAGCTAAGGGAAGGATGGGAGGAAGCTGTTAATTTTGGCAGGTAAAGGTTAGCAGAGGGTTAACTAAGAATACATTTTATTTAAAAAAATGTAATAGTAAATACAATGTAACAATACACTGTTATACTGTATTACATAATGACAGTTGCAGACTATCTGCCAGTACAATTTTACACAAGTGTGGCTGCATTTTGGCATCTGCTCTTGCTATATAATCTCCAGCAATTCCCGGCTGTCATTTTGACAGTCGGTAATTGGCAGAGTTTACAGGGAGAGCAGGGGGAGAGGAGTTGAATATTGAAGATATGTATTAAGTCCTTAAGTGGTTTAATAGCCAAACAGGATATGAATCTACTCTGTGTACAGGAATTGCTTCATGCTGGATTACAGCAAAGATCTGAAATTATCAGTAGTACTACATGTCTCTTGTATTTAGACAATATTTGTTTAGCCTGAATTTCAGCTTTAAAGAAGAGTTCTGGTCTACACAAACAAAAGGAAAATAGAACCATGAACTATATACAATAGATCCAGCTGACTAGGGTACCACACCCCTTGTTATGAAAAATGATACATAGTAAAAGGATGCAATTTTTTAGGCACCCAAGGACCACAACTAAGAATAACATATTAAAAGCACATTTGATTATAAAATGACCAACATGGTCTAATACAATGTACAAGCATCACCCTGACTGTCACAAATAACAGTTAACTCCAATGTGTTTCAATTCAATTGATCTTTCTATTTTATTTCTAATGATCTTTCTATGCTATTTCTAATGCCCACCCAACCATCCTTCCCCTGGACCCAGTTCTCTCTCAAATACCACAGTCACCCTTTGACTCTATCCTACATTCTCTAGCCCACATCTTCAATCTCTCCCTCTTATCTGGCATCGTCACCAACTCTCAAAGGCATGCACTGGTCACCCCCATACTTAAAAATCCTTCCTTGGACCCTACCAATCTTAACAACCTATGCCCGATCTCCTTGCTCTCCTTTTCCTCCAAACTCCTTGAATGCCTGGTCTACAACCAACTGAGTGACCACCTCATTAAAAATACCCTTCTTGATCCCCTTCAGTCTGGATTTTGCCCTCAATACTCCACAGATGCTGTTCTTTTAAAACGCTCAAACGACTTACTAACAGCAAAAACCAATGGACACTATTCTATACTCCTACTTCTGGACCTTTCGGCCTGCCTTTGAAACGGTTGACCACCCCCTCCTCTTCAAAAAACCTTACTCTTTTGGTTTCTGTGATTCTGCTCTTCGCTGGCTCTCATCCTACCTATCCACACCACACCTTCAGTGTCATTTACAACTCTACTTCCTCCTCCCCTCTTCGTTTCTCCATCGGGGTACCCCAATGTTCTGTTCTTGGACCTCTCCTATTCTCAATCTACACCTCCTCTCTTGGTCAGCTGATAGCCTCGCATGGCTAACAATATTTTTTACATGCTGATGACACCAAATCTATCTCTCCACCCCTCAATTCACTCCTTCAGTCTCCTCACGTATCAATAATTTACTAACAGACATATCAGTCTGAATTTCACACCACTTCCTCAAACTCAACCTGTCCAAAACCGAGCTCATAATATTTCCTCCCTCACATGCCCCTTACCCTGATTTCTCACATGCCCCTTTCCCTGAAAATCAATGCCACAACTATCAACCCATCCCTGCATGCCAGGGTGATAGGAGTTATCCTGGACTCTGAACTCTCCTTTAGGCCCCACGTCCAATCACTGTTCAAATCTTGCCACCTCAACCCCTGCAACATCTCCTAAATAGGTCCCTTCCTAACCAATGACACCACAAAGCTCCTAATTCACTCCCTAGTCATCGGGACCAATCTCCCTCCTCATTGGTTTACCTTTAAATAGGTTACCCTCCTCCCTTCAGTCCATCATGACTGCTGCTGCCAGACTCATCCACCTTAAAAACTGCTACCCCTCTCTGCCAATCCCTCCATTGGCTGCCACTCAGACCAACTAATTAAATTCAAAATACTGACAATAACTTACAAAGCCATCTACAACTCAGCCCCCACCTACATCACTAACCTGGTCTCAACATACCAACCTAATCATTCTTTTTGTTCCTCCCAAGACCTCCTGCTCTCTATTTCCCTTGTCATCTCCTCCCATGCCCGCCCCCAGGAATTCTCTCAAGCCTCTCCCATTCTTTGGAATTCCCTACCCCAATCTGTCCAACTATCTCAAACTCTATCCACTTTTAGGCGATCCCTGAAAACATTTCATTTCAGAGAAGCCTATCCTGCCTCCACCTAACAACTGCCCTTTAATTTTCTTTATCAGCCCATCCCCCACAGTTATTACCTTTTTTGACATGACCCTTCCTTCTAGATTGTAAGCTCTAATGAGCAGGGCCCTCTGATTCATCCTGTATTCAATGGTATTGTAACTCTGTTGTCTGCCCTCGTGTTGTAAAGTGCTGCTCAAACTGTTGGAGCTATATAAATCCTGTATAATAATAATAATCTTCATCAGGGGGATAAATATGGGTGGTATATATAAGTCAGAATGAAGAATTGGAGTAGGTGTGGTTCTCAATGGAAAAAAAACCTACACTGAAGCTTGAGGAGCACAGAGGACACCAAGAAAGACCTCCCAAAGATAAAACGGAGTTCTTCAAAAGGACTGGAATGTATTTAGACGTGTCTTCTGTGGGACTGAGGTTTGTTTACACTTGTTTGTTTTAAACGACACCTCTCTGGGGCCTCTAATGGGAGGCCAAATGAATGTCCAATAGATCAACAGGCAAAGTAAAGACATAACCCGATCGGTCCGCCCGTGTGAAAGGGGCCTTAAACTGTTGTCACCAAACATTTGTCCCTTATCCATCCCTCTAGTGACAACTCTAAAATTTAAGGGAGCAACATAACCTCAATATCAGTGACATACCCCTCACCAATGTATATGGGCAGCACAGTGACTAAGTGATTAGCACTTCCACCTGGGAGCACTGGGGTCGTTGGTTCGAATCCCAACCACGGCACCACCTGCCTGGAGTTTGCATGCTCTCCTTGTACCCGCGTGGGTTTCCTCTGGTTTCTTCCCATACTCCACAGACATGCTGGTAGGTTAATTGGATCCTGTCTATATTGGCCCTAGTATATGAATGTGAGTTAGGGACCTTAGATTGTAAGCTCCTTGAGGGCAGGGACTGATGTGACTGTACAATATATGTATAAAGTGCTTCATAGGTTGGCGGCGCTATATAAGTACCTGAAATAAATAAAAATTGGCATTTATATACCCTTTAAAGTCATAATGGGCATTTTTCCCCAGGTAAAACTTTTTAGTAAGTGTAAAAAAAGTATAGAAACAAAGGTAGCATACTATTGGGTAAATCAAAAAGAAAGCAGATACAGTAATACATTGATCATATCCATTGTCAAACTTGGAGGTTACACAACGTAAGATCTCCATCAAAATAGAGGATGGAAAAGCCTGAATGGGGGAACAGGGAGACAGAGAACCCAGATGAGAAAAATAGAGAAGAAGAAAAAGGGAGGAGATATAATAGCTGGAGAAGAGAGGACCAGAATTAGAGAACAAGAGGGAAGGCGAGTGTGGTCAGGTGTATGAGATTGGAGATAGAAAAGAGTAGACTCCAAGCCCCTAGACATAGCCCCCATGTGGAAGTATAAAAGTTATAGAAGCAAGCATATAAATGAGTAGGATCCCCATCACATGCTACAGCACTCCAGACATTGTCAAACTTCCTCTGCACTTCCCTCTCTCATAAGTCAGTCAATAGAGGGGCAGGACGGCATTAATAGAGGCACGCCAAGCAGATAGAGTAGGTGGACATACCAAGACATTTACCAAGGCACTGATGTTGGACGAGAAGGCCTGGCTCGCAGTCTTCGTTCTAATTCATGCAATTGCTTTGTGCACTGGTGCGCAGTCCTGTTGGAACAGGAAGGGGCCATCCCCAAACTGTTCCCACAAAGTTGGAAACATGAAATTGTCCAATATGTCTTGGTATGCTGATGCCTTGAGAGTTCCCTTCACTGGAACTAAGGGGTCAAGCCCGACCCCTGAAAAACAACCCCACACCTTGATCCTCCCTCCACCAAATGATGTGGTCCATAAAGACATGGATGAGTGAGTTTGGGGTGGAGGAACTTGACTGGCCTGCACAGAGTCCTGACCTCAACCCGATAGAACACCTTTGGGATGAATTAGAGCAGAGACTGCGAGCCAGGCCTTCTCATCCAACATCAGTGCCTGACCTCACAAATGTACTTCTGGAAGAATGGTCAAACATTCCCATAGACACACTCCTAAACCTTGTGGACAGCCTTCCCAGAAGAGTTGAAGCTGTTATAGCTGCCAAGGGTGGGCCAACCCAATATTGAACCCTACGGACTAAGACTTTGGAATTTTCAAAGAATCCCCCATTAGTACAACCCCCCACACACACACACACACAAAACACTAAACAGTTATTACATTTGTAAAATGTCTTACTGTTTAAGAGATATGTCTGATTGAATTTTCAGGAAGTCAGTTTTCTGATTTAAAAAATGCAGCCTGTATTCTGCCCAAGAGGTGGTGTTAGAAGAGTGATTGCATCATCGTCTCTTCTCTCTCTCTCTCTAACTGTAATCAGACTACATTTCCCATGAATCCTTAGGATAGGAGTGAATGTGGGAGGTACTGTACACTAGGCTTGTACATGTAAATGTGAACTCGCCCACTTCAACATAAATCACACCCCTCATTCTACAGCCAGCAAGCCATACATAACACACGCTATGATACAGCCTTATAAATGCAAAGCATTTTAATATAAATGCATATTAATATAATATTAATTTAATGCATTTAATAAATACATTTAAATTAAATTAATACATTTAATGCCTTTAATATAAATGCAAACCAGTGTAGCTTTTTAGTGTCCATCAGTGTCGAATGTCAGGGACCACCAGTGCCACTTGTCAGGGACCATCATGTCAGGGACCACCAGTGCCGCTTGTCAGGGACCATCATGTCAGGGACCACCATGTCAGGGACCACCAGTGCCGCTTGTCAGGGACCACCATGTCAGGGACCACCAGTGCTACTTGTCAGGGACCACCGTGTCAGGGACCACCAGTGCCGCTTGTCAGGGACCACCATGTCAGGGACCACTAGTGCTGCTCGTCAGGGACCACCATGTCAGGGACCACCAGTGCCACTTTTCAGGAACCACCAGTGCCACTTGTCAGGGGCCACCATGACAGGGACCACCAGTGCCATTTTTCAGGGACCACCATGACAGGGACCACCAGTGCCACTTTTCAGGAACCACCAGTGCCACTTGTCAGGGGCCACCATGACAGGGACCACCAGCGCCACTTATCAGGGACCACCATGTCAGCGACCGCCAGTGTCACTTGTTAGGGACCACCATGTCAGCGACCGCCAGTGTCACTTGTTAGGGACCACCATGTCAGCGACCGCCAGTGCCACTTGTTAGGGACCACCATGACAGGGACCACCAGTGTCACTTGTTAGGGACCACCAGTGCCACTTGTCAGGGACCACCATGACTGGGACTGCCAATGCCACTTGCCAGGGACCACCAGTGCAGAGCGGGGATTATCATCAGTAATTACTTGTATATACACAGCGGGGATCTCCTGCGGTGTCAGGTATTGTTATATGAGAACGCGGAGCGCTGATGCCCCGCCCCCCCGCTGTTTTTATGATTGACAGCGCACCGTTCCTATAATGGCGGGAGGCGGGACATCAGCATTGGTGTTCTCATACAATACCGGACACAGTGGGAGATCCCCGCTGTGTCATACAAGTAAATACTGATGATAATCCCTGCTCTGCACAGAAATAGCAGGCGGGGGGGGCTGGGCGGTGCTGCGGGACGGAGTGGAGGTGGAGTGGGGGCGGTGACTGTCAGGAAGCAGAGGAGGAGGAGGGAGGAGAGAGGAGAAGGAGGACACCTCCTCCATGAGTGGCACAGACCGGGGGGCTGTGAGACCCCCTCCGCCCAAAACATGTCTGCTTCCTCCCTGTTAGGCTTTCAGAGGACTACAGTGGGGCGTGCCAGATCACTGGCTGAGCTTAGGAGAGGGATAGAAGCCAGCGGTCTTACAAACAGGATATCAGCAGCCAATAACAGGTTTTCAGCAAGTTCAGGAACTACAGTTGAAGCTGTTATAGCAGCAAAGGGCGGGCCAACTCAATATTGAACCCTACGGACTAAGACTGGGATGCCATTAAAGTTCATGTGCGTGTAAAGGCAGGCGTCCCAATACTTTTGGTAATATAGCAGTGGCGGCCCGTGCATTGTGGACACACGGGCGCCGCCCCACCCTGACACCTCCGCCTCCCTCCCTATTCATGTGCCCGGACCCTTTCAGGACGCCGGACACATCAAACACTATGGTGGGGATAGGCGGGGGGTGTATTTTGAAGCACGTGATTCGAACCAGAGGCTCTAATAGGCTTCAAAATAGGGTGGGCTCGGGGCGCAGAGCACTGCATCCCCATCACTCCCTATTGTGTGGCATAGCAAATGAATTTTCGCTATTTTCACACTAACGTTCCTCCCTGCCAATCAGCAAGCAGGTCAGTGAGATCTGTCTCCCAATTGGCCAAAGCTTTAGGCGATCCTATTGGATGCCTAACGCTTTGGCGGAAGAGGAGACGAGCGGACACAGGAGCCGCAGCCGCCGCTTCCCGTCGAGGAAGAGACGAGAGCCGCTGAGGAAGAGACCTGCCGAGGAGAAGAGCCGCCGAGGAGGAGAGCCCCGTCACTTCAGGAGAGGAGCGGTAAGTGCTGCTGGACCGGCCACGCGTGCGAAGGGGGGGGTGTTTAGTGAAGTGACAGCCGAGCCTGGCTGCATTTGATGGGTACAAGTGGCTGCATTTGATGGGTACAAGTGGCTGCATTTGATGGGTACAAGTGGCTGCATTTGATGGGGCACAAGTGGCTGCATTTGATGGAGCACAAGTGGCTGCATACGATGGGGCACAAGTGGCTGCATTTGATGGGCACAAGTGGCTGCATTTGATGGGCACAAGTGGCTGCAGGAGGAGAGCCCCGTCACTTCAGGAGAGGAGCAGTAAGTGCTGCCGAACATGCCACGCGCGCGCGCGGGGGGGGTTTAGTGAAGTGACAGCCGAGCCTGGCTGCATTTGATGGGTACAAGTGGCTGCATTTGATGGGGCACAAGTGGCTGCATTTGATGGGGCACAAGTGGCTGCATACGATGGGGCACAAGTGGCTGCATTTGATGGGCACAAGTGGCTGCATTTGATGGGCACAAGTGGCTGCAGGAGGAGAGCCCCGTCACTTCAGGAGAGGAGCAGTAAGTGCTGCCGAACATGCCACGCGCGCGCGCGCGGGGGGGGTTTAGTGAAGTGACAGCCGAGCCTGGCTGCATTTGATGGGCATAAGTGGCTGAATTTGATGGGCACAAGTGGCTGCATTTGATGGGCACAAGTGACTGCAGGAGGAGAGCCCCGTCACTTCAGGAGAGGAGCAGTAAGTGCTGCCGGACGGGCCACGTGCGCGCAGGGGGGGAGTTTAGTGAAGTGACAGCCGAGCCTGGCTGCATTTGATGGGCACAAGTGGCTTACTTTGACGGGCACAAGTGGCTGCATTTGATGGGCACAAGTGGCTGTATTTGACGGCACAAGTGGCTGCATATGACGGGCACAAGTGGCTGCGTATGATGGGCACAGTGGCTGCGTGTGATGGGCACAATAGCCGCATTTGATGGGCACAAGTGGCTGCATTTGATAGGCACAAATGGCTGCATTTGATGGCACAAGTGACTGCGTATGATGGGCACAGTGGCTGCATTTTATGGCCACAATGGCTGCATTTGATGGGCGCAGTGAGGCTGCAATTGATGGGGGGGGGGGGGGGCAGTATTTTTCAGTTTGTTTGCGCCCCACCAGCCACCATTGTAATATAGTGTATATTTCATACATTATTGAAGCAAATTATATATATGAAAAAAAAAAAAAAAAAAAAAAAATATATGTATATATATATATATATATATATATATATATATATATATATATATATATATATATATATATATATATATATATATATATATATATATATATATATATATATATATATGTTTAAAGTACTTTTAATGGTAAATACTTTTGATACATTGCACAGAGAGATTCTTGAGTTCTCCGATCATTAGGAGATAGATGCCTGATTACCCCCCCCCCCCCCCCCCCCCCCGAGTTCTCCAAAGTACTCAGCTGGTTTTGTATGATAAAATACAGAGGCACATGGCATGTAAAAAATACATACAAATAAAAAGTGATTATCATTCATAACACATTCGAGTAAACATATTCACAGCAATCTGTGGTCGGGAGTTCACCGGTTTAGATGCTGAGGAGATGTTTAAATGAATTCATGAATTATCGCCGCTCAGGTAACTGGAAGGTGGCTTCTGACGTACGCCGTGCATAAATGTTGAAGGGGGCTTCTCCTGCTGTTCCTATCTGCTCAATGTAAACTCCGCCAGCATTTTAATGGGGGGGGGGTTGATGATAATAGCAGCGGAGAGCCACTTGCCAATGCTGAGCACGCACCTTCCGCAAGCATAAAACCTCGCAGAGTAACAATATTACTTATTTAAAGTAATGGGCGATTGTTTTCCGAGAGTCTGTGGACCGAACTTGCATACAGAGCAATGAGATACAGAAATATGCCACAATAAAATATAAACAAAATTATCGCAACAGCGCTTGGAAGAAAAATATCTAATGCCCCGTACACACGGTCGGATTTTCCGACGGAAATTGTTCGATGGGAGCTTGTTGTAGAAAATTCTGACTGTGTGTGGGCTCCATCGGAACATTTTCCATCGGAATTTTGGTCACACAAAATTTGAGATCTGGATCTCAAATTTTCTGACAACAAAATCCGTTGTCGTAAATTCCAATTTTGTGTACACAATTCTTACGCACAAAGTTCCTCGCACATGCTCGGAATCAAGCAGAAGAGCCGCACTGGCTATTGAACTTCATTTTTCTGGGCTCATCGTACGTGTTGTACCTCACCGCGTTCTTGGCGTTCGGAATTTCCGACAAGATTTGTGTGACCATGTGTATGCAAGACAAGTTTGAGCCAACATCCTTCTGGAAAAAAAATCCATGGATTTTGTTGTCGGAATGTCCGATCGTGTGTACGGGGCATAAGTGTATTTAGTGCAATTAAATGTACATCGCACACAGGTAATACATGTGTGATAAAAAAAAAAAAAAAAAAAAGGAATGCACATAGCGTAACACCGTTTTATTAGGGAACATCCCCATAACCAATGAAAATATGCTTACAAGAAAGTCAGTTAAAAACAGCAATTGAAGACAGCAATGTCTATGTTAAATCCACTCTGCACCTTACATGTCATTCTCACCGCTTCCTGGTGTTGATGAGCGCGGTGACGCCCTCTGAGGAAGACGTTACTACGAAACGCGTTAGGGCGTCTCCACGCAGCTCCCCTGACTGCCGGTCACCGTTTGTGTCATCCCGGGTCTTACCGCGCATGTGGTAAGTGCATTACCAATGGGGATCACTTTGAGCACAAGGTTTCTTCCCGGTGATGGTATACAGCTTTTGAGGCTTCCCTACGTTTCTGAGGGGTCACAGAGCACTACATCTAATCTACAGACTTTCGCTCGGACTTTATCACACATGTACTTTATTTCCTGTGTGCGATGTACATTTAATTGCACTAAATACTCTTAGATAATTTTCTTCCAAGTGCTGTTAATGTTGCGATAATTTTGTTTATATTTTATTGTGGCATATTTATGTATTGATTTTATTTTTATAATAGCTGCTATAGTGCATCAACCTTTAATTCCATTGAGCGCTGGGATCAATGATACATTACATTTCTGATATTTTTTCATAGAGCAATGAGATAACTCGAAAGAAAAGATATCCTCTGGATTTATGTGGTTTATAAAGACAGGCCAGAGGCCAATGGCCCAATCACTGGCTGCTGTTTTTTTTGTTACAATACGTGCTTACAACAGTAAAACAGTTAGTGGGTAAACAGTGTTTGCTAATACAAATAATTTAGTGCAAACAAATATTGTGAGATATATATGTTCAGAAAAGTCCAATATATCCAAATAAGAAAATATAAGAAAAATGAGCAGAAAAAGGAAAAAAAGAAAAACAAATAGTAAAAAGGGCTCAGTCCCAACAGCAATCAAACTGTGATCAAGTGTTACTTGAGCTCATATGCTTATTCCAGATGGTGCCTCCAACTAAGTGACAGTTCAGCTGTGTGAGCTCGTATCATCTAAAGTGGCATAAAGTACAAAATTACCACTCACCAGATGGTGTTGACCCCAATGTCAATAGGAGTCAAATAGGCTTGTGTGGTCTCTGTGACCCAGGTGTATTTTCCACCCTCTCTCTGATGTATTTTTCTCGGTGTCCGGTGGTTCCAGAGACAGGGTATAGTGGAGATAAATGAGGAAAATAACTCTTCATAGCATAAAAAAAGTAAAAAAATGATTAGACTGGCTCATGGGTTAACATACATAAACCCGTAATATTAAAAAACTGGGCAAAAAACATATGTAAAACTCCCGTGCTGTGAGAACAAGAGCCCGCTCTAAGCCGGCGTGCTTTCCCATCACAGTAGGAGTTATGCACCGTGTGTTTCATCTTGACGCGTTTCGTCATTACGTGACCTTTTCAAAAGCTACAGATCACGGTGCATGTTTTGATCCTATACAGTCCTTCCTATCCCTCCACTCCAATGCCCTCCACTTTTTTCATACATAAAACATTTGTTTGATGTACAAATTACATGGCAATCCCCAGAGTATTGAAACTAATCCTAGCAGTGAAGGATAATAGCAAAGTCCTCACAGTTTATTATACAATAGATTGCAAGCCTGATTGTGGAAATTATTATACCTCCCTATTTATCCATCCTGTGACTACCAGCCAATGACTACCTAGTGTTCGGGAGAACTGTTATTTAGGCTTGTTCTATCCCTTTTGCAATTATATGTGGGTCCATGAATCTCTTACTATCACATTTATATACAGTAATACCTCGGATTGCGAGTAATGTGGTTTACAAGTTTCGCAATACAAGCTATTATTTTTTAATGACTTGGTTTGCGAGCGTTGTCTCGCAAAATGAGCAGGATTCAAGCCTCTGGGGTGAGCAGTACCGCATTTGGCCAGAGGTGAAGGGGCTACGGTGACACTCTGAGCCATTCAGAGCTGTTCGGAGCCGCTCAGAAATACTCGGAAACACTCCGTTACCGAGTGTCTCTGAGCCTCTCCGAGTGCATCCGAGCAGCTCCGAGTGCTCTCCGAGTGTTTCCAAATGTCTCCGGTGCCCCCCCACCTCTGGTTACATGCGGTACTGCATACACTAGCAGTGCCACTGGAACGGATTATCTTAGTTTCCATTATTTCCTATGGGGAAACTCACTTTAATATACAAGTGCTTTGGATTACAAGCATTCTTCTGGAACAACTTATGCTCGTAATCCAAGGTACCACTGTATAGTTCCCAAAGTTTTGGGAACCAATAAAATTAAGTAAAAATTCCCAAAATTAAAATTACAATAACTTTAAAAATATGATCTAAAATTATTATTAGGGGGGCATGCTTTTACGCTCAGCCCTAATTTCTATTCCCTCCATTCCTATGTGGGATATCTATGCCAGCCAGCTAGTACTCTATCCACTCCCTTCCCCTTATTTGTATATGCCATAATAGCTTAAGTGGGAGGGGCTACTATATATCATACAACTCCTGATAGGCCATGTGATCTATACAGTACATTAATAATTTGATATGAAACAATGAATGTCTAAATCAATGTTCATACCTTGAGGGCTCATAGTACATAGCTCATATATCCAACGTGTCTCATTCTGCGACACTGCTTTCCGCATATCAGTACCTCTCCATTGTCTATCTATTTTGTCTATGCCGCAGAATGTGAGCAAGCTGGGGTCCCTATTGTGATGTAACCTGAAATGTTTGGAAAGACTGTGGAAGTGGAAGTGCACAAACAAGGTCCATAAAGACACGAATGAGCGGGTTTGGGGTGGAGGAACTTTACTGGCCTCAACCCGATAGAACACCTTTAGGATGAATTAGAGTGGAGATTGCGAGCCAGGCCTTCTCGTCAAACATCAGTGCCTGACCTCTCAAATGCTCTTCTGGAAGAATGGTCAAACATTCCCATAGACACACTCCTAAACCTTGTGGACGGCCTTCCCAGAAGAGTTGAAGCTGTTATAGCTGCAAAAGGTGGGCCAACTCAATATTGAACCCTACGGACTAATGCCCTGTACACACGGTCGGACATTGATCGGACATTCCGACAACAAAATCCTAGGATTTTTTCCGACGGATGTTGGCTCAAACTTGTCTTGCATACACACGGTCACACAAAGTTGTCGGAAAATCCGATCGTTCTGAACGCGGTGACGTAAAACTTGTACGTTGGGACTATAAATGGGGCAGTAGCCAATAGCTTTCATCTCTTTATTTATTCTGAGCATGCGTGGCACTTTGTGCGTCGGATTTGTGTACACACGATCGGAAATTCTGGCAACGGATTTTGTTGTCGGAAAATTTTATAGTCTGCTCTCAAACTTTGTGTGTCGAAAAATCCGATGGAAAATGTGCGATGGAGCCTACACACGGCCGGAATTTCCGACAACAAGGTCTTATCACACATTTTCCGTCGGAAAAACCGACCGTGTGTACGGGGCATTTGACTGTGCATGTAAAGGCAGGCGTCCCAATACTTTTCGTAATATAGAGTATAATGTATTGTTTTCTCCTCACTAGCAGACAGTATGTTGTTTCTCCTTTTCACAGAGGAGAGACACCAATTGTCATCTTATGGCTAGTCCTTCTGTTAATCACGTATTCTAAATTGTGTTATCAGTATTGTTAATCCATGTTATGCTTGCCTAGTTACCAACCAGATTGAGTGACAATATATTAAGTTTGCCTTTACTACCTGGTTGGGACCCTGTTTTCTTTAATAAAGCACTACTTTTGGGTAGTAAGTACAACTTTCAATGAATGCCTGTGATATTGTATGTTTGTAGTTTCAACCTGGTGTGTCAGAGGGGCTGAGGTTCTTGAGACGGTCGAGGCAAAAAACGGTGGTAGCGCTACACCGCATATACAATATGTGCAATGTTGTTGTAAATGGGTTTAAAAGAATGTACCGTACATTTTTTTTTTCATTGGATCCTACTAAGCATTGCAACTTTGATCAGTAAACCTTGGGTGCAGTATACCAGTTCCTCCAGACAATTCTTCTAGTTGCAGGTCTATACTGAGGTGCAGGCCTTCAGTTACAGGACTGGAGGAAGTATCATTTATGGATGGAGCTCTCAGTTTTGGTCCAAACTTTGGCTGTTTGGCCATTTAGATGAACTCCACACTTTTTGATCATCCTGGCCCTTGTTCCTTGAGATCCGAGCATCATATATACAGCGGCGGGTGTTTGGACCTGCCATGTCCCTAGGGACTGCTGATGTCAAGGCACATGACCCTACGTTGCTGGGATTCCCTGCCCACGAAAGCAAATAGGTGAAGAAAGCAATGATATGGCCACTGGTCATATGCGAATACAGCATACTTGAGGTCATTGTAGTCCCATTAGTGGACTAGCAACAACACAGTTGAGTACTGTCTTAAACTAATGGTTACATTTTCAGGATAATCTTTTTGGGGGTGTCTACCCCCCCTTTATCTTGGTGTAAAACATTCTCTTGAGTGTTGGTTGGATTGAGAAGAAAGGGTTAGACACCCCCAAGAACGTGTCCTGAAATCTTAATCAGTTAGAGTGACTAGACCAGGGGTCTCAAACTGTCCGCCCTCCAGCTGTTGCAAAACTACAAGTGCCATCATACCTCTGCCTGTGGGAGTCATGCTTGTACCTGTCAGCCTTGCAATGCCTCGTGGGACTTGTAGTTTCGCAACAGCTGGAGGGCGGCCACTTTAAGACTGCTGGACTAGACATTCCTGGTTTCCAGGGACAGACCTCGATTTTAGGGGAGTAAAAATGGCCCTGTTTTCATCTCTGGTTAAAAGAATGTGTCCCGGACTTCTTACCAGCTTTAGTAATGTTGTCCCCAGCCTGGGCGGGTGCAGGGTAATCCATCTTAGCGACATTTCTGTGATTGGCCTGGAGCAGAAGGTGGGAGGGAAGGGGGTGTGTCTTATTCTCAGGCTGTGTCCAGAATTATTGACATTACATGGTCTTCCCAGTCCCTCCCCTTTCGACTTTCTTGCGGTAGGCAAGAATATTGATTGTTTGCTGCCTTGCCCTTGCTTGTGATGGTGACCTGCAATGCACACCTGGGCCTGCACCCTTGACTCAGAACAAAGTAGGCTCTTGTACCCCTCCCACTGAGCACAATTTGGGCAAACCCCACACATTTAGTGTGGCGCACTTCGCATGCCGTTGTTATCCCCCCCCCAATTAAAAGTAGGTGTGGTCAGAAGGGTGTCCCTGGATTTCATTTCGAAAATCTGGCGACCTTACCACTTTCATGTAGTATGCTGACAACTAGTGGTGGTTTTGGGCAACTACAACTTGTTTATTGATTTTGGTATCTTCCTCCTGTTTAGTGCTAGTTAGTCTAGTCTTAGCTAGACCCTCCCCTCTTCTTCCATGTTCCCTTAGTCAGTGTTACTTTTTTAAGTATACAACGTGCTGCAGTACAGATCATTATCAGAATATAAAAAGTGAAAAGGGTGTATATTCCCAAGTACATATGAGAAGTCCTTAATAAAGAGGCATAGGGGTAGATTTACTAAAACTGGTGCACTCGGAATCTGGTGCAGCTGTGCATGGTAGCCAATCAGGTTCTAATTTCAGCTTGTTCAATTGGGCTTTGGCTCTATGCAGAACTGCACCAGATTTTGCCCTCCCCAGTTTTAGTAAAAAAAACCCCTACATGTGATATTCTTCTTGCCACAAATCACAGGTGGAACTCATTATACTCCCTTCACTATAGAGGCTGACCACTGACATATGGACAAGATGTACGCTTACCATATAGCTAGGACCCCTTAATTAAAGGCAGGTCTAGCAAAAATATCTCCAAAAAACATCCGACAGGAAAACAATGGCGTCCGCCGTCACTTCCGGTAAGACACGATGACGTGAACACGCCGCTCCACCCTAAGCATTTCGTCACAACAGGACTGGGACTGCAGAGACTGGACTCCGGAAGCTCATTTCTTCCTACATTTTAAACTACTGAAAAAATATTCTCTGTACTGAAATTATCTAAAGTAAAATTGCAATGGGATTGAACTTCTGTTAAGCCTCGTACACACGATCGGATTGTTGGCCAACAAAACCGTGGAATTTTGTCCGAAGGGCGTTGGCCCAAACTTGTCTTGCATACACACGGCCACACAATTGTTGGCCAACAATTATGAACGTAGTGACGTACTACGTGGTTTTTCAGCTCTTTAGCGCCACCCTTTGGCTCCTTCTGCTAATTTCGTGTTAGTAGAAGTTTGGTGATCGTTGATTTGCTCTTTTCTTTTCGCGTTTTTCAATTATCGCTTTTCAATTATTGCTTTTTAGGTCGTTTCTGAACGGCCGTTCATCAACCAGACATGTTGCGGAATCAGAGGAGATAACGTGTTATTTATTATTGGTCTTGGAGTTATTGCTTTGGCATTATTTTTTTGGTTGAATAATAATGATTTGATTTGGTATATTTTCTATATTTTTGGATGCATAGAATGCACTTTTTGGTTAAGTTCTATTGGCAGATAGCGTGTCTAATTTTATTTGTTTTCTGTTTTTTTTTTTTTCTAATAACATTTTTATTTTCTGTTACCAAAGTTTACATTGCATAGAATACAACGGGTGAAGTAGTAGAAAAGTGCGGTACATGGTATTAAACAAACAGGTACAGGTACATGTAGCATTCTCCTTAGTGTGTTGCGAGAGGATTATGGTTTCTAAGCTGGCATGGTTACAACAGCTTCTCAACATCACAAATTAAGGATAAACCTCTGATATCTAATAACAAAAGTAACTTTTGTAATAAGAACAATAGAAGGGGAAGAAAAAAGAAAAGGAAAAGAACAGGGAAAGAGAAGGAGTAAAGTCACCTGAGTGAGTCAATGATCCGTTTATAAAGAGTCCTCCCGGAGGTGCCACAGCTCCCAGACCTTATCGTGGGCTTCCAATCTGTCCTGCATCCTGGCCGTCATCTTCTCCATCAGTTCCACATCTTTAATCCTCGCATATAGTGCCTCAGGAGTAGGGGGGTGTTTCTTTTTCCAATTCAATGCTATGAGGCATCGTGCGGCCGTTAGAATGTGGCGTACTAATTTTTTATTGGTTTTTGAAAGCTTTAGTGGGGATAAGCCTAATAGGAAAAATTTAGGGGTCATAGGAAGTGATTTTCCCAGGAGGTTGGTCAGTAACTGCTGAACTTTTCCCCAGAAGGTGACAATTTGGGGGCACTCCCAGTAAATATGAAGAAGGGTACCCTTGGCTCCCGAGCATCTCCAGCATCGATCTGAGCTAGTGGGGTAAATGGCATGGAGTACATCTGGGGTCATGTACCAGAAGAAAATTATTTTGTATACGTTTTCTTTATATAGTGTGCAAATTGAACTTTTCGCTGCCTGAGACCATATCACCTGCCATTGTTCCGTGGAGAGTTCCTCCTTAAGGGCTTTCTCCCACTTAACCATATAGAGGTGTTTGCCTTGCACCTCTGTTGAGTAGGCATTTAAGATTTTATAGATATCAGAAATCAGTCCCCTCTGAGTCAAACCTGTCATAACCAAGTTTTCAAAGGGGGTTAAGGAGGAAAATCGCAGGTCAGGCGCTATGGTCAGGGCATAGTGGCGGATCTGTAAATAACTATAAAAAGCTTGGCGTGGTATATCGTATTTAGTTTGGAGTTCGGAGAAGGTTAATAGCCTACGTGTTCTAGGATCTACTATGTTGCCGAAGTGGAACAAGTTTCGCGAGGACCACGGGTAGGACATCTGGTGTGTGAGGCTATCTGGCACTTTGGGGTTGCATATAAAGGAGGTTAACAGCGATTTTTCAGAGGAGAGGCCATGTGGGGAGCGCAGTGCTTTCCACATTTTACGGAGTTGGGACATAGCTCCTAACAGACGTTCAGGGGGCACCTCCGCATCCGCACACCAGAGCAAGCTATTTGGGTGGGTTGGGGCCAGCCAGATCTTCTCAATTTCTGTCCACTTATTGTAGGACCACTAGGTGGACCACGAGATTATAGCTCTGAGTTGAGTGGCTTGGTAATATTTAATTAGATTCGGTAAAGCAAGGCCACCATCAGACCGAGCTGCCATAAGGACTGATTGGGGAATTCTATGCTTTTTATAATTCCAGACAAATTTAAGTAGATCTATCTGAAGTTTTCTGAGATGTTTGTGTGGGACTGAAATGGGTAATGTTTGAAATAGATAGAGTAATTTCGGGAGGATCGTAATTTTAATGGACGCTATTCGCCCCAAGAGGGAGAGGTGATGTTTTTTCCATCTGAGGAGCATGGCTCTGATAGAATGGAATAGCGGGGGAAATTTTCCTGATAAAGAGTTGCGAATGTTGGAGTAATGCGAATTCCCAGATATTTTAAAGATATACCGTATTTATCGGCGTATAACACGCACTTTTTTCCCCTTAAAATCAGGGGAAAATCGCGGGTGCGTGTTATACGCCGATCCCCTGCGATCCTGACCTGTCAGAATAAAAAAATCGCTGACCGCGATTTGAAAATGGCGCCACCGGCGCCGAAATACACAGTGCCGGCTTCTCGGCGGCTTTCGGTTTCACTCGAGCGCCGCCCGAACCAAGCCGAGTATACTCGGCTAGTTTCGGATAGCTCCGCTCACCGTCCGAGTGGAACCGAAAGTAAACGAGAGCCACCGAGAAGAGCCGAGGACCGGCTCTGTGTATTTCGGCGCCGGCGGCGCCATTTTCAAATCGCGGTCGGCGATTTTGAAGCTCACAGGCTTCAGCAAGGCTGGACTGGGGCAAGGCTGGACTGGGGCAAGGCTGGACTGGACACTGGGGAAGGCTGCACTGACATGGCTGCACTGACATGGCTGCACTAGCAAGGCTGCACTGACATGGCTGTACTGACATGGCTGCACTAGCAAGGCTGCACTGACATGGCTGCACTGACATGGCTGCACTAGCAAGGCTGCACTGACATGGCTGCACTGGCAATGCTGCACTGGCAAGGCTGCACTGACATGGCTGCACTGGCAAGGCTGCACTGACATGGCTGCACTGACATGGCTGCACTAGCAAGGCTGCACTGACATGGCTGCACTGGCAAGGCTGCACTGGCAAGGCTGCACTGACATGGCTGCACTGACAAGGCTGCACTGACAAGGCTGCACTGGGCAAGGCTGGACTGGGGCAAGGCTGCACTGAGAAGGCTGCAATGATGGGCATTTAAATGTAAGTTTTTTTCCCTTCAACTTCCCTCCTAAAAGTTTTTTTTCCTTAAAATTCCCTCCTAAATTGAGGTGCGTGTTATACGCCGGTACGTGTTATACGCCAAAATACGGTAGTTTTCCAGTGATATGGGAAGTTGGCCTGTAAGTGTGCGATTTCCGATTCTGGGATATTTATTGGGAGGGCTTCTGATTTGGACGTATTAATTTTATAACCCGATAGGGCCCCATATTTATCCAGCTCGGCGTGGAGATTCGGGAGGGATATTCTAGGTTGTGTCAGGGTCATGATGATATCATCAGCAAACAATGAGATTTTAAACTCCCTACCGCGAACTGATATCCCGTGGATATCCGGGTTACCTCGGATGTGGGCTGCTAAAGGTTCCACGCATAGCGCAAACAGTAGGGGAGAGAGGGGGGCACCCCTGCCGTGTACCGTTGTGTATTGGGAACGGGGCCGAGACGGCAAAGGGAGTTCTGACCTGTGCAGTGGGATTAGAGTATAGGTGCTGCACCGCTCGCAAGAAGGGGCCCTTCAGACCTATATGCTGTAGGGTGGCGAACAGGAACGGCCAACCCAAACGGTCAAAGGCTTTTTCGGCGTCCAGGCTAAGAAGTAGAGACGCCGAGTCCTCCCTGTTCGCCACATCCACCAGGTCAATCACCTTCCTTGTGTTATCCCCCGCCTGTCTAAGCGGCATGAAACCTACCTGGTCTTTATGTATGAGAGAGGGGAGAACTACATTCAGGCGGATTGAGAGTGTTTTCGTGAAGATTTTTAGGTCGGAATTCAAAAGGGCAATGGGTCGATAATTGGCACATAATACGGGGTCTTTGTCTGGCTTGGGAATCAGGGTAATAAATGATCTCTGCATGTCAGCTGGGACCGGAGTGTCCCGGAGAAAGGTGTTAAAAAGTCTGCTCATATGTGGGAGTAGGAGCGGGAGGAAAGTTTTATAGTATTCGTATGGTAGGCCGTCAGGACCTGGTGATTTACGGGATGGTAATGATTTGATCGTAAGTTCTATTTCCTCCTCTGTAATAGGTGCGTTTAGGGCCTCTAAGTCTGTAGTTTGTAGGCGGGGGACCCCACTTTGTTCTAGATAACGATGTAATCTAAGTGAGATCTCTGGGGCGGGGGGATTTTCTGAGATGTCTGGATTGTTATAGAGGTCGGTGTAGAAGTCTGCAAAAGCATGTGCAATATCTTTGGGATGGGATAGTAGGCAGCCCTTTTTATTCTTAATTTGGTGGGGCGTTGTGTTAAGGGAGTCCTCCCGCAGCTTTTTTGCCAGTAAGGAACGTGCCTTGTTTCCCCTATCGTAGTACACCTGCTTTAACCGAAGCAAGGCTTTTTCCACTTGTCCCAGTGCAAAGTCCCTCAGGATCGTCCTAAGCTTAATAACCTTCCTGAGGAGGGGTACGGTAGGGGATGTTTGAAGCTGCGTCTCTAGAACCTGTAGTTCCCTCTCAGTTCGGTGTTTCGTGGCTAGTGCGTCTTTTTTCATGGCCGACGATAGGGCTATGCATCTACCCCTGATGACCGCCTTATGGGCTTCCCATAGTGTAGCAGGGGAGATGTCAGGGTGTTGTTTTCCTTAAAGTAAAATTTCAGGGAAGAGGTTAATTCCGTGGTTGACTGAGGGTGTTGAAGGAGAAAAGTGTTTAGTCTCCAGTTACAGGGTCTAGGGTTGGGGGACTCCACATCTAATGCAAGAGTGATCTGGGCGTGGTCGGACCAAGAGATCGGGAGCACCCTGGCCTCACGAACTATTCTAAGAGTAGAGTTGTTAACAAAAAAGTAGTCAATCCTGTGTTTTCTGTTTTTAATGCACAATAAAAAAATTGTGTAGAATAATACTTGGCTATGTGTTTTACTTCAAATGACATTTTGGGAGTAGGCAGTTACATTTAAAAAAATACAATGTAAAATTGACAAGGGACACCAACATAGTTGTATGTTTGATCCTAAAAACTCCGGGATAATGGTGTTATGGTAACTTGCACAAATAATAAAAAAAAAGAAGCATAATAATATTATTCTTGATATCACTAGAAAAAAAAGCCTTTGAAAATTTGCAATAACTCCATCAGTATCACCAGCAAAGCATTTTCATTATTATCCCATTAAAGAAGAAGAGAATTCTGCGCTGCATTTGGAGATTTCATAATTTGCCACGTCACGAATGTTAATTCTCCATTACGAACGCTAGTTTACAAGACCGACCGCTTCCGGCTCGTCTTTGCTTCCGAGCATGCGTGTTTGTACTTTGGACTTTTGTCCGATGGACTTGTGAACACACGCTCGGAAAATCCGACAACAGACATCTGTCCTTGGAAAAATTTGAAAACCTGCTAGCCATCATTTGTTGGCGGAAAGTCCGACAATTGTCCGATGGAGCATACACACGGTCGGATTTACCGCCAACAGCCTGTCATCACACATTTCCCGTCGGAATGTCCGACCGTGTGTACGGGGCTTTTACACTGCGGAGAGATCAGCAGGTGATCATACTGTCTGGGCAGAGTGGCTCTAAGGAGGTAGGTTAATGCAAGAAGTGGAATTTGAAACAGAACAATTAGTACACAACAAAGAAGCATCCAAGACAATTCTTAACTGCGAAGACAGCAAAGTATTAGCTAGAGCTCCCTTTTAAAGAGCGGCTCCGGAGCTGCAGCCATCCAAACAGTGAATATTTAGATGGAAATGTTATATCATCAGGCGCAATGATCTTCTGATTGAAATGACTAACTTTATCTCTAACCCCCAAATCAATTTTATGAAGACAAGAGATAATGTCATCATTATCATAATACAACCCCTTAGAATACTTTTAAGTTTTAACAGAAATTATTTCAATTATAAATATAATATATTCCGAAGAACAGAGATATGAAGAGCGCACTCGAACACATCATCTTAGCTGCTCTGAGGACCTGATTACATTTCACTCGGTGAGTGTTATTGCCCAGCGCATCCTATTAAATATGGATGAGTTTCTTATAAGTCTTTCATCAGACTCCGCTTGATAAATAACTAGGAACACAGAGTTATTGAACATTTGTACATATTGAAAAAGTTACATTCAAGTCATGATGCTTTTGTGGCAGAGAAGAGCTAAAAATAAAGACATATGTGCCGACATTGCTGGCTATATGTAGGGCTTAGCCCAGCATTTGGGGGGAAAGGAGATTTTGGTAGATCAAAGAGAACCTTCCATAGGGTTGGTCCTCATGCTATCCCTCAAGCAGGGCTACCATTGGAAATCCTGGGGCCCCATACTGCCCCCCCCCCCCCACCTGCAAACAGTAGCCCTGCTAGTCGTGGCTCCCCGAAATAAATAAAGATTCCCCGGGCATTATCAGTTCAGCAGCAGGGGGCTGGGAATAGAGAAGGGATTTTGGTGAGGCTGAATAAAGACACCAGTCCATAAGGTTCAATTTGTGTATACACTATATTACCAAAAGTATTGGGACACCTGCCTTTACACTCACATGAACTTTAATGGCATCCCAGTCTTATGCCCCGTACACACGGTCGGACATTGATCGGACATTCCGACAACAAAATCCTAGGATTTTTTCCGACGGATCTTGGCTCAAACTTGTCTTGCATACACACGGTCACACAAAGTTGTCGGAAAATCCGATAGTTCTGAACCCGGTGACGTAAAACACGTACGTCGGGACTATAAACGGGGCAGTGGCCAATAGCTTTCATCTCTTTATTTATTCTGAGCATGCGTGGCACTTCGTCCGTCGGATTTGTGTACACACGATCGGAATTTCCGACAACGGATTTTGTTGTCGGAAAATTTTATAGCAAGCTCTCAAACTTTGTGTGTCGGAAAATCCGATGGAAAATGTGTGATGGAGCCTACACACGGTCAGAATTTCCGACAACAAGGTCCTATCACACATTTTCCGTTGGAAAATCCGACCGTGTGTACGCGGCATTAGTCCATAGGGTTCAATATTGAGTTGGAACACCCTTTGCAGCTATAACAGCTTCAACTCTTCTGGGAAGGCCGTACACAAGGTTTAGGAGTGTGTCTATGGGAATGTTTGACCATTCTTCCAGAAGCGCATTTGTGAGGTCAGATACTGATGTTAGATGAGAAGGTCTGCCTCGTAGTCTCCGCTCTAATTGATCCCAAAGGTGTTCTGTTGGGTTGAGGTCAGGACTCTTTGCAGGACAGTCAAGGTCCTCCACCCCAAGAAGGACTGGCTAACAGTCTCCACAGTCTCCCCTCTAATTCATCCCAAAGGTGTTCTATCAGGTTGAGGTCAGGACTGTGTGCAGGCCAATCAAGTTCCACCACCCCAAACTCGCTCATCCATGTCTTTATGGACCTTGCTTTGTGCACTGGTGCGCAGTCATGTTGGAACAGGAAGTTGGGAGCATGAAATTGTCCAAAATGTCTTGGTATGCTGACGCCTTAAGAGTTCCCTTCACTGGAACTAAGGGAGCCAAGCCCAACCCCTGAAAAACAACCCCACATCATAATCCCCCCTCTACCAAATGATGTGGACCAGTGCACAAAGCAAGGTCCATAAAGACATGGATGAGCGAGTTTGGGGTGGAGGAACTTGAGTGGCCTGCACAGAGTCCTGACCTCAACCCGATAGAACACCTTTGGGATGAAGTAGAGCAGAGACTGTGAGCCAGGCCTTCTCATCCAACATCAGTGCCTGACCTCACAAATGCACTTCTGGAAGAATGGTCTAAATTTGCCTATACTGATATCTTGAACCCAGAAAAACCCTATTCTAGCAGCTACCTTCTGGTAGAGGGTGCTACACCCCTAAAGGTATTCAAATCTTTACTACATCCAATTAAAATCTAGATAAAAACACACATCATTTTACATGGACATCAATACTACCACTTGTCTTCCACTAAGGGAATGATGGATGTATAATATGGTAGTCCTCAGAAATTATGATGTGTAGGTCAACGAGTTTCGCAAGAAAAAATATGCTTCTTCAGGACCTCAAATCTTGTGTATTATGGCAGCTGGATATTGAAATAACTCTTTCAAGAACTATGTATGTCACTCAATACAGCTTGACTCAGATATCCACTGAAAATGGTGAAACGATAGTTGGGATTGGTGTGAGTAAAACCTCACCGCCCCGTGGGAGGACCACCAAGACAGGAATTGAAAGGCTAAAAAGAGAGGGAGCAATGGTATGTTATATGGATACTCCAATTTTCATACCCGCCAACTGTCATTCCGGACAGAAGGTAAGAGAGAGTTGCCAGTCACAATACAACAAGATACAGTCTACCATGTTAGATGATCCAACATAATCCATTGGATCCATAATCCATAGTTTTCTCCCTATGCTAGCATTGTCATTTAGATAGTTGTATATTGTGATCATATCTCCTCTTAACCAGTTCAGGACTGCTCACTGCACTTATACTGCAGCAGGGTGGTCCTACTGCGCCAAATCCCATTCATTTATGTGATTTGGTATTCCCGGGTAGGCTGCCCCGGCTGTGCTGTCATTCACTACAGCACAAGCCGATCAGTGGGTCCCGGCCAACAATTTATGGTTGGGACCCACTGATCAGCTGAGCGAATGACAGAAGAGAGCTCTGTGTTGGTAAACAACACAGGGCTCTCTACAGAGTGCAGCGATGTGGCAGTTTTTTTCTCTTCCTGCAAAGCAGGGAGCTAAAACAGCAGCAGCACATACTATACACAGTTCACACTTTACACTTGTTAGGCACACAGTTAACCCCTTTGACTGCCCCTAGATGTTAACCCCTTCCCAGCCAGTGTCATTAGTACAGTGACAGTATATATTATTAGCACTAATCAATGCTAGTCGCTGCCATTACTAGTACCGTATTTATCGGCGTATAACACCCAGAGGCGTATAACACGCACATTCATTTTAAGAGGGAAGTTTCAGGAAAAAAACTTAAATTTTTAATAAGGAACTTTGAAGCAAAATAAGGGTCAGTGCTCATCTGCAGCCTCACCATTGCCATCAATGCAGCCTGATCAATGCCCATCTGCAACCTCACAAGTGTCATCAATGCAGCCTCATCAGTCCACATCAATGTAGCCTCACCATTGACATCAATGCAGCAGCTTCACCATTCCCATCAATGCAGCAGCCTCACCATTGCCATCAATGCAGCCTGATCAATGCCCATCTGCAGCCTCACAAGTGCCATCAATGCAGCCTCATTAGTCCACATTAATGCAGCCCCACAATTGCTATCAATGCAGCAACCTTGCCATTGCCATTGCCATCAATGCAGCAGCCTCACCACTGCCATCAGTGCAGCCTGATCGATGCCCATCTGTAGCCTAAGGGGGAAAGGGAGGGGGGTGGGACGAGCGCCGACAGATTACATACAGTGAGAATCTCCTATGATAGACAGAACAGTGGTCCAATGGTGGCCCAGGAGAGAGGACTTCCTATTACAGAGGCCGCCAAGTAAACAGGAGATTCTCACTGTATGTAATCTGACGGCGCTTGTCCCGCCCCCCTTCCTGTCCCCTCCGAGACAGCTAAAATTGAAGTATTGGCATATAACACGCACACGCTATTTGCACCCGATTTTCATGGTGAAAAAGTGAGTGTTATACGCCAATAAATACAGTATTAAAAAAAAATAAACTTTCCAGTATATAAAGTATACCATCATTTGTAGACACTATAACTTTTGCACAAACCAATTAATATACACTTATTGTTTTTTTTTTTACCCAAGACATGTCGCAGAATACTTAAAATTTTTACATTGGATATGTTTTATAGCAGAAAGTAAACATTTTTTATTTTTTTGTAGTAATAATTTTTGGTCTTTTTTTCATTTATATTATAAATCAGGGGTACCCAACCTTTTGAGGAGCGAGGGCCACTTTATCGACTTGGCAACCGGTCACGGGCCACATGGAGCGTAAAGGGGGGGTGGCAGGTCTGTGTCCACTCTGCATATGTAGAGCAGACACGGATGCAAACCGCTCTACCCTAAGGGCCCCACGATCCGCACAGATCCCCTTCTGTTTTTTTTAAGGAGATCGGATTGCAGATAAGCGGGTGTAAACGGACACGAGTCCATTTACATCTGCCGCTCTATAGAGGTGAATGGAGGGTCCGTTTGAGTCCACCTGAAAAACAGACAGGCAGACCCGATCGGACCGATCATGTGAAAGGGGCCTAAGGCTGCTTTCACACTGATGCACAGCGGTTTACCTTCTCCTCAACTGACCTCAATCTTCACTTCTTCCACAGGATTCCTGCAGCTGGCTGGTACTGCCGGTGGGTACTGCTGACAGGTGCTGGTACTTCTGGCTGGTACTGTTGGCTGGTACTGGTACTGCTGACTGGTACTGCTGGCTAGTACTGCTGGCGGGCACTGGTACTGCTGGCTGGTACTGGTACTGCTGGTGGGTACTGCTGACTGGTACTGCTAGTGGCTACTGGTACTGCTGGCTGTTAATGGTACTGAATACTGGTACTGCTGGCGGGTACTGATACTGGTAGCTGGTACTGGTACTGCTGGCAGGTACTGCTGGCTGGTACTGGTACTGATGGTTTATACTGCTGGCTGGTACTGATGACTGGTACGGATGGTAGGTACTGGTACTGCTGGTGGGTACTTCCGGCTGGTACTGGTACTGCTGGTTTATACTGCTGGCTGGTACTGATGACTGGTACAGATGGTGGGTACTTCTGGTGGGTACTGGTACTGATTACTGGTACTACTGGCTGGTACTGGTACTGCTGGTTGTTACTGGTACTGTTGGTACTGGTACTTCTGGCTGGTACTGGTACTGCTGGTTGGTACTGGTACCACTGGCTGGTACTGGTACTGGTACTAATGGCTGGTACTGCTGGTTGGTACTGGTACTGCTGGCTGGTACTGCTGGTTGGTACTGATACTGTTGGTTGGTACTGGTACTGCTGGCTGGTACTGGTACTGCTGGTTGGTACTGGTGCTGTTGGTTTGTACTGGTACTTCTGGCTGGTACTGGTACTGATACTGGTGGCTGGTACTGATACTGGTGGCTGCGGTCCCAGATCGCGGGTTCCTGTGTCCCGAACCGCCATCCAGGGCCGGACTAGCCACAAGGCCACCGAGGCCAGGCCTCAGGGCGGCAGTGGTATAGGGGCGGCACCGCTCCTGCAGCGACTTCGCGGCCGCCCCCTCTTTCGTGCTGCCCATTAAAGTCTATTATGGGCACCAGTGCCCATAGAAAAGATGGCCACGAGCCGACCACGCAACTGCGCATGCGCCGTTCCGAAGCCGGCCGGGCTCGGGAAAGCTCGTAAGCGCTCGGCCGGGCGGCGCATGCGCAGTAGCGTGATTGCGCCGCCCGGCGCCATTTTTAAAAAAATTGAGAGTAGCTAGTAGTGTCAGCGGTGCGGCGGCGTGGGAGAAAGATAACATCTCTCATTGCCCGCACCGCTGTTCCGCCCTCCTCCTTCTGATGGCAGGCAGCATGGCAACATTGGCAAGGGACATCCCCATCTGGTGGCAAATGACATCCCCATCTGGTGGCAAGTGACATCCCCATCTGGTGGCAAGTGACATCCCCATCTGGTAGCAGGCATGGTGGCAAGTGACTTCCCCATCTGGTGGCAGGCAGCGTGGAAGGTGACATCCCCATCTGGTGGCAAGGGACATCCCCATCTGGTGGCAAGTGACATCCCCATCTGGTGGCAGGCATGGTGGCAAGTGACATCCCCATCTGGTGGCAGGCATGGTGGCAAGTGACATCCCCATCTGGTGGCAGGCAGCGTGGAAGGTGACATCCCCATCTGGTGGCAGGCATGGTGGCACGTGACATCCCCATCTGGTGGCAGGCAGCGTGGAAGGTGACATCCCCATCTGGTGGCAGGCATGGTGGCACGTGACATCCCCATCTGGTGGCAGGCAGCGTGGCAAGTGACATCCCCATCTGGTGGCAGGCATGGTGGCACGTGACATCCCCATCTGGTGGCAGGCAGCGTGGCAAGTGACATCCCCATCTGGTGGCAGGCATGGTGGCAAGTGACATCCCCATCTGGTGGCAGGCATGGTGGCACGTGACATCCCCATCTGGTGGCAGGCAGCGTGGCAAGTGACATCCCCATCTGGTGGCAAGTGACATCCCCATCTGGTGGCAGGCATGGTGGCAAGTGACATCCCCATCTGGTGGCAGGCATGGTGGCACGTGACATCCCCATCTGGTGGCAGGCAGCGTGGCAAGTGACATCCCCATCTGGTGGCAGGCAGCGTGGCAAGTGACATCCCCATCTGGTGGCAGGCAGTGTAGCAAGTGACATCTCCATCTGGTGGCAGGCATAGTGGCAAGTGACAAGAGATGGTGGCAAGTGACACGCTCAGGGCTCCCAATGATTCTGCATTATGGTGAGTTGAACTATTTCAGTTTATATTACAATGTAATGATAGAAATAATGTGTTTCAATCATCCTGACACCATAACAACCATGGTGCCGGGGATGATTGAAGCACTAACACCAGCCATTGCCTTGAAAAATTGCCCGCGAAAAATCCTTACCCCTCGCGCGCTTACCCTGAAGTATTTTTAGTCTGTACAATTAAAGCCAGTTATTTTCAGTGTTCTCGTGTGTGGAGATATGTTTTTAATTGATCTATTGTAGAAATCATCGATAAAGGACGTGGTGTGTGTGTGTGTGTGTGGGGGGCGGCATTGAAAGACCCGGCCTTGGGGCGGCAAAGGTAAATCCGGGCCTGCCGCCATCCCCGAGCATAATTGTGACAGAAGCATGCGGCTGCAGTAGAGAGCAGAGCCGATGCTTCCTGTTGCAGGTGGAGTACATTTCGTATCACTTTGCCTGTGGAGGAGCCGGCACTATACAGGAAGCATCAGCTCTACTTCCTCTAGCGGTGGCTCCGTTCTTCACACTAATGCTTGGAGATGGCGGGTTGGGAATCCGTGATCTGGGCTTGGCGACCGCTATCTCAGAGCAAGACATGGCGGGCCACATCGTAGGGCGCCGCGGGCCACATGTAGCCCGCGGGCCAGCGGTTGGGCACCCCTATTATAAACAATGAAAAACCCAAGTGGTGATCAAATATCATCAAAAGAAGTATCTATTTGCAGTAAAAAAAAAAAAAAAAATATATATATATATATATATATATATTTTTTTTTTATTTAGGTACAGTGTTGCATAACTGCGCAATTACAAGTTAAAGTAGCACAGTGCTGAATAGCAAAAAAATACCCTGGTCATGAAGGGGTTAAAACCTTCCAGAGCCTAAAGCAACATTAACCGCTTCCGGATCAGCCGCCGCAGTTATACTGCGGCAGGTTGGCTCCCCTACGTGAGCCGTCGTAGCTATACGTACGGATAGCAGGCGCGCACACTTCCCTGTTCTGTTCTGACAGGAGTGACAGATCGTGTGTTCCTATTGGCTAGGGATCACGATCCGTCACTTCCTCTAGTTAGTCCCCTCCCCCTTCAGTTAGAATCACCTCCCAGGGAACATAGTTAACACTTTGATCGCCCCCTAGTGTTAACCCCTTCACTGCCAGTGACATTTACACAGTAATCAGTGCATTTTTATCGCACTGATCGCTGTATTAATGCCAATGGTTCCAAAAATGTGTCAAAATTGTCCGATGTGTCCGCCATAATGTTGCAGTCACGATAAAAAGCGCAGATCGCTGCCATTACTAGTAAAAAAAATAAAATAAAATAATAAAAATGCTATAAATCTATCCCCTATGCTGTAAACGTTATAACTTTTGCGCAAACCAATTAATATACGCTTATTGTGATTTTTTTTACCAAAAATATGTAGAAGAATACATATCGGCCTAAACTGAGGTAAAAAAATAGTTTTTTTTATATATTTTTGGGGGGATTATTTGGGAGATAATTATAGTAAAAAGTAAAAAATATTAAGTTTTTTTCGAAATTGTTGCTATTCTTTTGTTTATAGCGCAAAAAAATTAAAAAACGCAGAGGTAATCATACCACCAAAAGAAAGCTCTATTTGTGTGAAAAAAAGGACGTCAATTTTGTTTGGGTACAACGTCGCATGACAGCGCAATTGTCAGTTAAAGCGACGCAGTGCCGTATCGCAAAAAGTGCTCTGGTCAGGAAGGGAGTAAATCCTTCCGGGGCTGAAGTGGTTAAAGCTTCATTTAAAAAAAAATAAAATAATAATAGTTTTGCACAGAACAGCCCAGATCCTCTTCTTCTGCGGTCCCCCGCCGGCACTCAAGGCTCCTCCTCTTCGGTAAGCGCGACTTTCCTTGGGGGCACTCAAGCGGGCTCACTTCTGAGCCGCCCCCGTCTATTGACACAGAGTGGGCGGCTTGGCCCCACCCCATGCTCTCTCGCAGCATTTGATTGACAGCAGTGGGAGCCAATGGAAAATCAGGAAGGGGGCAAATACCTTTTCACAGCACTGTATGCTAACTAACCTGTATAACCACTTGCTTACTGGGCACCTGGACCCCCTCCTGCCCAGAGCAATTTTAAGCTTTCAGCGCTGTCACACTTTGAATGACAATTATGCGGTCATACAACACTGTACCCAAATTAAATTTGGTATTTGATCACCTCTGAGTTTTTTATTTTTTGTTAAATTAAAAAAAAAAAAACGAAATTAAAAAAAATACAAAACCGTTTTATATTTTGTTAATACATTTTGCAAACAGGTAATTTTTCTCCTTCATTGATGTACGCTGATAAGGCTGCACTGATGGGCACTGATAAGGCTGCACTGATGGGCACTGATAAGGCGACTGATGGGCACTGGTGGGTGGCATTGGTGGGCACTAAGAGGTGGCACTGATGGGTGGCACTGATAGGCAGCACTAATGGGCACTAATAGGAGGCACAAAGGTGGCACTGATGGGCACTGATGAGTGGCACTGATGGGCAGCACTAATGGGCACTAATAGGTGGCACCGATGGGCACTGATGAGTGGCACTGATGGGTGGCAGTGATGGGCACTGGTAGGTGACACTGATAGGCAGCACTGCTAGGTGGCACTGATGAGACACTGATTGGCACTACTGGTGGGCATTGATAGGTGGCACTCATGGGCATTGATAGGTGGCACTGATTGCTTGCACTGTTATTTACTAGTGGGCACTGATTTGTGGCACTGTGGGCACTGGGAGGTGGCACTGGCAGGCGGTACTGGTGGGCACAGATGAGGCGGTTTCACCTCTTCCTCTTCGGGACCGCTGTCTCTTCAACAGAAGCCGGTGATCGGCTTTTTTTTCTCCTCACGCTGTCAGCATGAGAAGAAAAAAAAACGATTACCGATCTTCTGTTTACATCACGTGATCAGCTGTCATTGGCTAACAGCTGATCACGTAGTAAGAGGCCGGGATCGCCCCCTTACTCCTATCTGTGATCACCCGAGTCTCATTGACTCGGTGATCACAGCCCACGCCGCACGTGCCCTGAAGTGGGAGGACGTCTATTGACGGCCTCCCGACAAAGTAGATCCGCGCTGTAGCCGTCATTCGGCTATAGCGTGGATCTGAAGGGTTTAAAGAAGATGTATATACTTACCTTCAGCCCGTTTCAGCCCGTGATCAGCCAGCAGCAGCTGCAGGGGAGAGGAGATAGCGCTAAACAACAGGGAAACTGGGAAAGCCTGGAGCGATGACATCACCCGTAGACTCCCATGTCCCAGCCATTATCGACACTCCCTCATCTTCCTTGTAGCCGCCATCGGCTGACGCAGGGGAGCCAGATCACAATACCAGACCGGAGTGCCCCAAAAGTAGGTAAATACATTTTTTACACATTGTAATCAGCATAGGTGATGGGATGGGGGGGGGGGACATTTTTAAGACTAAGTTAGGTTTAGGTTGGAATTTTAATTTAAGGAAATCTAAATTCTATAAGAGATAATCTATGGGATCTAAAAACCCAGAAAACACAATTTTAATCCCTTAAATCATCAATGGCAATCAAGGAGCTTCTTCTTCATATTCTAATGCAGTTATACCCCCAGATTCTATAAAAGCCATGGCTCTCTTTACATCTGTGTGGATTCCATAGTCTTTATTATTAAGGTAAATTCCAGTAGGTTCCAAAGCAAACAAAAAAATGCATCCGGTAATTGAAAAAGCAAATGCCAGCGTAAGCCGTCTATAGGATAAAATATTTACAATCTGCCGTAAAATCACCGGCGTGACAATGAGGACAAAGGAACACCGATTTACATATCTTCATGGTAAGGGGTAAAAAAAAAAAAAATCCAGAGCATTCGCTTTCAAGTAGCAAAATATCATTGCGGCAACCTTTAATATCGTTGTTTTCCATTTTAATAAATTTCATCGTTTCAGTGTTACATTATTTTTCATGAAAGGAGAGGCAAATCAAGCCTGAAGCGCCACAAATGGCTCTCTAAATATTGAAACAGAATGAAAAGATATTCCCATTAGTCAAGAGAAGGCGAAACAAAGAGAAAAGCAAACTATTCCCTGGTAGGAAAGCAGTAGAAAAGAACTATGTCAAATGGCTCTGCTTTAATAGAGAGAGAATCAAGAACAAATGCGTGATTGAACTTCAAATAGAACTCCAGAAAAACACAAAAACTCTCAAGCAGTTGAAATAGTCAATGGATAATGGGGACGAGCCAACACTTCTCTTACTCAAAGGCTTACTAGCAGATATTAGCTGGCTCCACCCCCTCTCCCCTGGAAAGTTCCAGTCGCCCCTAGTTTAATAACTCTCCATACCTCTCAGAACTCTCATCTTGTGTAGATCACCCGGCCCATACTAGCCTAAATACCCCCCCCCCCACTTTACATAGTTCCCATTACCCCCTTCCACCTCCCACCTTTCCCTTTGTAATTCCTCCTCTTTCCTCTACTCCTTCCCGCTTTCTCCAGCCTTCCCTGAAGGTTCCTAGTTAAATATAGAATACCACAACCCACTTCTGTTTCATCCTTATTTGATGGTATGATGTTCTGCTATTGACATAACAACATACCCCCAATAATGTCCTGCAGACTGATGTGAGACTCAGGCTTTGGCCTGCTCAATACCTGTAAGAGTCCAGGGCGCCAACCCGCACTTGTGCAGAAGACTTGATGGAAAAGGGCAGGAAAATGCCCAGGAGGTGCACAGGAAGTGACCTCAACCTGATGGAAAAAAGGCGGGAAAATACCCAGGAGGCACACAGGAAATTACATCAACCTAATGGAAAAAGGTGGGAAAATCCCCAGGAGGGGCACAGGAAATGACCTCAAACTTCCCTATATAAGCCCAGCCCAGACACTGCCAAATTGCTGGATTATCTTCAGTCCCCTCCTTGTTCCTGTGCTAGTGCGTGATCTGTCTTAACCTGTTGTGACCTGGTAACCTATTTGACTACTCTTGATTGCTGCTTGCCATTGACCTCGGATTTGTACCTTAACCATTCTACTTCTTTGCCCCTTTTGTACTCAGCTGCCAGATTGGAACCGACCCCGGCTTGGATCTCGACCATTCTTCTTCAGATTAACCGTTTTATGCATTGTTGCCCAACTGGACTTGACCTCGGCTTGGATCTCGGACTAAGGCTTACACGGTGCTCCGCACCCCTGGCACCAGTGCAACTCGGTGTCCACCAAGTCTCTGGCTCCATCTCCAGAGGCGTTAAGGACCTGAGGTGCAAGGCCTCCCCACTACTTCGGTCTCACATCAGGTACGTGGCCCTTGTGACAATACCCTCAGGTTTACCCTTCAAGGTTTTAGCATATGTATTATGGTATGTTGCCTTGTCTATCTTTTGGGCAAAGCCCAAAATCATTGACCACTGTTATTACCTATGAGGGTCTTTAAATATATCTATTATGTTTACTGGACTAGTTACCAAAACTTGTATTCCCTGGAATAATTTTATTTTTCTTCAAATAAACAATACATTAAAAAAAAAATGGGAATGAGCCAACTGACACGCCACACTGATACTTGATTTGGACTGGAAAGACTCAAGGGCAACTGAATGGAAAGATTCCAATCTGCCAGGGACCAAGCAAACTTCTCTTTGGGATTCAGATGGTGGTGGTCCTCAAAGGTCTAAGGGGTCAAACCACAAAAGCATACTAGAGACCCATGAAAAGGCCCAAGGTATCCACCGGAAAAAGAGATATGGGAGAGGTGGGAGAGCCCTTATAGTGTAGTATGTATCTAAAAGTAGTCATTTTTTCAATAAAGAGAAATAAAAAAAAAAGAAAAGCAAAAATGACTTACATTTGTTGAGATTGTGGATAGGTAGGTAGAACCATGCAACCGTTTGTAAACGCAGGTGGATAAAAAGGCTTTGTCCCAATGCAGGTGGAAATCAGCGGCTCTCGATGCTATGGAGGTCCCAATGCTGGATATTCTATGAGCTCCCAGGGGAGTATTGTACTGGTAAGATGAGAGGAGATAAAAAGCTGTCAAAGAAACAAATAGCAGAGGTGCGAGTGGTTTAGACCAGTGGTCTCCAAACCGCAGCTCTGGGGCCGGATGCAGCCCTTTGCTTGCCTTTATTGGGGCACTTTTCTTTCCACTGGTAAGAGTCACGATTGCTCCTACAGACACCAACATCGGGACACTATTCCTCCCACAGACCCCAACAATGGGGCATAATTCCTACTACTGACATCAACAATGGGGAGCTGTTTCTCCCATTGATGTCAATGATGGGGAACTAATACTCAAGCTGACACCAACGATGGGGCACTATTCCTCCCATTGACACCAATCATGGGGCACTATTCCTCAAACTGACACCAACGATGGCACACTTTTTCTCCTACTGTCACCAGTGATGGGGCACTATTCCTGCCATTGACACCAACGATGAGGCACTTTGTCTCCTCCTGCATTTGAGAATAAATAAACATCAAAATTGATGACCTTTAAAGTTTATTTAAAGCAATTTAATTTAAAGTTAAAGTGAAACATGGAACTCTTCTAAGATGTGTGCAGCACATGCATTGTTAGCTGCCCATGTTCCTCGATGTCCATTTATTTGGTATTAAAATTATATCATCGCGGTTACAGAAAAAACAAGGATATGATTTAGCCCCACGGTCTGGTATGCCTTTGTGCTTTTACTAACAGTAATAAAAGGAGAAATTTGTTTGAACGATGCATATGAATAAATCAAACGCCCTTTCTAGTCAAGCTGCATTAAATTCACCCAACCAAACACAATTTAGGGATCATTATTTCCATAAGATAAAAGAGAATACGATAGAAAATATCTAACCAAAAATTTTAATTCAAGTATGGGACTGGGAAAGCCACAATGACCCCCAAGAGAGACTTCTTTACCTGGGCTTCAATTGCCACCTCACCAGCTAAAGAGATAGGATAAGTCTCTGCCTGACAGCCATCACTGAGATGTTCAGTATTCTGAATGATGTATATGGAGGTGTGCTAGATACTGGGAGTTCAGCTCACTGACTTCTATTAAAATATTGAAATGCATGTACTGATGGGTCATAAGTCAACCAATTAAAATGCTCAGCAGAAACATGCACAAATCACTTACTCTTATCCTTATATGTATGCTTGCATCCTGCTACCTTTTCCTGGAGACAGGATATCTGGCTAGTTGGTTGTCCAGCTGCTGGATTCTTGACCACCAGTGTGACTGCAGAATGACTCTGGAGTGTTTTCTTTATGGCCAGATTACCATTTGTGGGAGGTTTTTCCCTCTTTATAGTAATTTTGGAAGTAACATTTTTTGGAAACAATGTAAAGAAATCATTTTGTCATTTAATCTGTCTATCTATCTTACATAATTGCATAGTTAGGTTACAAAATACATGTTCGTTGAGTTGAACTAAAAGAAAAACAAGTTAAAAACATTTGCATTCGTAGGATGCTAAACCTGCAGTTGATCCAGAGAAAATCAAAAACCCTTAAAAAGCTGATCCAATTTGTTTCAAAGGCCACTCCATCCATCTATCCATCTATCTATTTATCCATTGTAGCACCTTCTTACCCCTGGGCAGAAGCGGAGAACTCTTGGTGGCTCAGTGGACTAGCAAATCAAACGTCAGGGAGGAATCCTTGACTCTTTGTGGGGTGAAAAGAATTGGGCGCCAGACACCTTGGAACATTTAGGCTTTGGACCTTTAAGCTATCTGTAGTCTTCTGAGCAGCTTCAGACACCATGCAAAGAGCAAGTAGACAGGATCCTCCACCGGGGAACCAAATTCTTTATATCATTCCAGAACATGCACCACTGGCAATAAACCTCCAAATAATTTGAATAGTTTGCTTGAACTAGAGACACTCCAGCTTCCACGTCATTTATCTATCTATCTATCTATCTATCTATCTATCTATCTATCTATCTATCTATCTATCTATCTATCTATCTATCTATCTATCTATCTATCTATCTATCTATCTATCTATCTATCTATCTATCTATCAATTTTCTTTCCTGCAACCAAAAGAAAATCGAATCATCTATGGCCTGCTTAAGTGAAGAGACTTGAACCTTTGGTAAATTCACCCAATTTGTGTTGATATGTGGCTTTCTCTGTTTGTTCCGCACAAATGCTGAGAACCCCTTTTGCTGACTTATCTGAATTAGAGAAAATTTTGTTTTGGGTATGCAGTAATACCACACTATTTGTACTCATTACGTTGCAATTATTCATTATTCAACTTGAGAAAGCTCTTCTCCCTTCTTCTCAATGAGGACTATTAACGAGATGGACCATTTGGCTTGTACGGGGTATGTGTGGCCAGAAACACACAGGAAACCACTGAATCTGTATTGGACTGGCAGGATCTCCAGGTATTAAGTGTGGACATTCACATTGCTAAGTGAACAGACTGCATTCCTTTAGTTAATTCACCAATTTGTGAAAATATAAGGCTTTTTCTGACTCTTCTACACAAACGCTGAGAACCCCTCTCATTGACTGATCTAAATTAGAGATGATGTTGTATTGGTTATATAGTAGATAAAAGCAAGCTATCACCGGATATTAAAGGTGGACATTTGTGTTCTTAAGTGAACAGACTCTATTTGTTCAGTAAATCCACTGGTGAGATCTTTGGATTTCTCTGCCTGTTCCATACAGATGTTGTGAGTCCCTCTCGCTGACTAATCTAAATTAGAGATGACATTGTATTGGTTATATAGTAGACAGAACCGAACCATCACCAAGTATTAAAGGTGGGTATTCATGTTCCTAAATGAACGGACTCTATTTGTTTTGTAAATCCCCCCCCCCCCCAAGTTGTTGAGATATTTGTCTTTCTCTGCCTGTTCCATACAGATGTTGAGAGTCCCTCTTGATAACTAATCTAAATTAGAGATGACGTTGTATTGGTTATATAGTAGACAGAACCGAACCATCACCAAGTATTAAAGGTGGGTATTCATGTTCCTAAATGAACGGACTCTATTTGTTTAGTAAGTCCATGCAAGGTAGTGGAGAGATGTGGCTTTCCCTGACTGTCCCATACAGATGTTGAGAATCCCTTTTTCTGACTAATCTAAATTAGAGACGACGTGGTATTGGTTATACAGTAGACAGAACCAAGCTATCACCAAGTGGACATACAAACCTCTCAACTGCCTGAGGTGGGAAAGAGGGACACCTATTAGCAAAGGTATGTAGGCATAGGATACACCCCCTGCCACACCCCATTTACATGGAGGAGGTCCCTATTCCAATCCCTGAGTCCTAACCTTGTTCTTCAAGGGGAAACCCTAACCCTAGCCCTAACCCCTAACCCTAACCCTTCTAACCCTAACCCTTAACCCCTAACCCTAACCCTAACCCTTACATTAATACACAAAATATTATTGTTTAAACCCACAAGTGTTTTTTTTTTTACCACTATTATTTCTTTATATTGCCTTTTGAAATGTGCAAATGCAACAATTTAGAAATTGGATGAAAAGTTTGGAGCTGTAGAACACTTTTTGATAGATATATAGTGCATTTTATATACACTTATATACATCAGACCTAAATGAGGGACAAATGAGGAAGAAAGAGAAAGAGAGACTTTGTTCCAAATCATGAACAGTTGGGAGCTATGGACAAATGTGTTCCTAAGTGAACAGACTATTCATTTAGTAAATCCACCCAAGTTGGGGAGATATGTGGCTTTCTCTGGCTCTTCCATATGAATGTTGAGAGTCCCTCTTGCTGACTGATCTGAATTAGAGATGACGTTGTTTAGTTAGGCAGTAGACAGCACCATGCTGATCCTACTCATTAAAATAGATGCAATTATTCAACTTGTAAGAGCCCTTCTCTCTCTACTTCTTCCCAACGAATGCCACTGATGAGATGGATCATTTGGCTTGTAAGGGGTAATTACATCTATAGGGCTCTATACATAATGAATGCTATATTTCTGCATAACTCAATTGGCACATTAAGGAAGACAAAATATTAATTATGCATGCTTCATATTTATTTGTCTTTTGTAACCATTAATAATGCAGAGACGATTGCCTCATACAGGAATTTAATGACCAGCAGGTGGAGGGGATCAATTAAAAATAGGGAAAAAGTCTTGAAGGGGTACTTTACTTAATGGTCAGTTTACCCAAAACCAATATTTCAGTGTTTGGTAGATGCCAGAGTATTACATTAAATGTGAACCCAACCCAAATCGCGTATAAGATTTGATATCTTAAAGAGGAGGTCCGCTTGCCCCTTTAAAAATACACATACTGTAGCTGCTGACTTCTAACATTTGGACACTTACCTGTCCTGGAGTCCAGCGTTGAGGGCACCGCAGGCGATCTTCAGGTCGGCTGGTCGGGTGCTGCCCCGGCCATTGCTACTAAGGGAACCCGGCAGTGTAGCCTTTCGGCTTCACGGCCGGGCCCCAAAGGCGCGTGAGCGAAGTGCGCTGTGCTCTTTCACTGGCCGGCAGAAGAGGAGGGTGGAGGAGGGGGACTGAGCTGCTGACGTAGATCGCCTCGGCCCGGTCTCCCGGAAGTGGGGACAGGATACCTGTCAAAGACGGAGCCAAGAAAGGTGCCAAATGTGGCATCGGAGAGGGGGAGGAATCAGATGAGGGGAAGTTCCATTTTTGGGTGGAACTCCGCTTTAACTTAATTTCTAAAGTAAATTTCCTATAGTTTTAAATCTATATTCTTTATTAAAAATAATACCTAGTGATCCTCCCATTAAGGTCCTTATTAACCTCCCTGGCGGTATGATTATTTCAGATTTTTGATGCTGAAAGCGGTACAATTCTTTTGCATAGAAATTTGGCGTTTTATATTGTAGGTCTGTGATTCTTAGGAATAACAAACTTATATCTGTCCAAACAAGAGTCTAGTAGACATCCTGGGTATGATAAAGTTTGAAACACGAAATCATAAATTATAATATAATTAATAACTATAAATAATTATGACAAATAATTCACCCTCAATCCAGAGCTGTTCCCCTTAGTATGTCTTCTTCTATGGTGCCCTTAGGCTAGGTTGACACATGCTCTAAAAAAAATGCTTTTCAGAGTGCGACTAAGCAGTTGCTGTCAGGCATTCAGGATATGATCCTGCTGCCACCTGAATGGCTGTTTTTTCTTTTTTTTTTTTGCAGACTGGCAGTTGAGAATAAAGCTAGTGCACTCTAAATGCAAGCCAAGTATTTGGCACAGCCCCAATGTCTTGAATGGCAGCGCAACCTGTCAACTTGATATGCCATGATATATTTTCAACAGCTGTTGCACAAAGCATCATGACCATGGCCTACGAAGAGCCTCCTCCAGCTGCATTTTACATTTTAGGTGGGGGGCAGAAGGCAGTTAAACTGCAGCCTAGCCACCTGTTTTCACTTCTCTCCCTGGCTGCTCATGTGAAAGAGGCCTTAGGCTTCCAGGTCAAATGGTGTCCAGCATCACCCGATCTGGTAGACTGAGGGAAGACTGATACATAGAGGAGAGCTGGTTTGATCACATAAGTGCGACCCTTTGCATGTTCAATGACCACCCACCACTAGTAGAAGACAGTTTTTGTTTTTTTTTTAATCCGCGGTTGTGCGCCAAACTTAAACACCTAAGTGATTAAAAACTGTGCCCGAAGTCCCTGAAGGAGTAGGACCTTACCCTGACTTCCTGGGACACAAGGCTCGAACATGGCCCCCGTCTCCTCATGGTCAGCCGAAGCCAACCAACGAGTACTACTAGGTCAAGGTGCTCTCCCAAAGAGAGACCCCCCGGTTCAGTAGAGGAAGGAAGCTAATGGCCCCACATCCTCCCCTAAACTTCACGGTTGGCCCGAGGTCCCACACCGTCTGTCCAGTGAATGAAGCACAAACATAAGTAACAAACCTTGAGAGAAAAAATAAATAGTGTCCATGCAGGTGCATAGACTAGGCCAGTGATGGCGAACCTTGGCACCCCAGATGTTACGGAACTACATTTCCCACGATGCTCTACTACACTGCAGAGTGCATGAGCATCATTGGAAATGTAGTTCTAAAACATCTGGGGTGCCAAGGTTCGCCGTCACTGGACTAGGCCCTGAGGCCTGGTAACCAAATTTGCTCCAGTCCTGACTTAGCGAAAAGGCCTAGCCCAAGAGGCCCCGTAAAGAAAAAGCTTTTGTGACGTGGCCATGTGCCTGTTCTCACATGGGGTTCCCAAACCCAAGTGATACTAAGAGCACCCCTGGGGAGTCCAACTCCCAGGGGGCACTGACACTATGGATTCTCTGCCTTCACAGCCCATGGCCAGACAAGGTAGACCCATTCGAATCAGGATGCAATGGGCCCCTCCAGTCTTCTTGGAGGGAATTACTGTCATGCCCCACATCCTGTGGGCGCCCTGGATTCTGTTCCAGCCGGTACTAGCCTTCAGAGCCCCCCATCATACCGGTAGGGATACTGTACAGACAGCCATTCCTGCCAACAGGTCAGAATGACGGCGTAGCACCCCTTCTGGACACTGATACTACACTTGATTTTAGACAAAAGGCCGAGAAGCCCAGTGTGTCACTTGATTGAAGAAAGAAGACATCTGAAAAAGGTAAATTTGTGAAAAAATAAATAAAAAAAACTCAGCCAGCACCCCAAAGGGGTCAGAGGAGCCAATGGGGGGGGGGGCAAGGAGCCCAGAGTTGGGATTAAAAAAAGAGAGGTAATGACTCCAATCTCTTCTCATTTTATTCTCCAAAACTACGAGTGCACTTAAAAAAAAAAAAACTTCTTCCCCCCAAAAATTGCACATTTACCTTCCTCCGCAATAACTGCACTATTGACTATTTCAAAGGTTCTAAAGCCATAATCTTCCACAAACATTTCAACGACATAAATGTTTACTTTGCTAACATAAAAAGAAGAAGAGGTAAATTTATTTCCCGTGACCTGCAGAAATGAAGGCTTTGGCTGGGGATGGTAGACCATAATATCACTTCAGATGCGTGACTCATTGTGAAAAGGTTATAAAAGCAGATTTTAGCTGAAACTGGAATCTATATACTCCTTCTATCCCTCTTTGTCATTATTATGCATAGCAGGCGCTGCGATTGGCATCCCACACACACAGGCAACATTTGCATCTCCTGAAGATGGAAAGAGATTTAACATTCCCACCGTCCCAAAAATATCCCATTCAGTTCATTAGGAATATTTATAAAGTGGGCGGCTTCTGTGAGCTAATGTCATTTTACATAATGTACTTGGTGGAGTCGAGCTAGGAATATATTTTAGACAAGCAGAGAGTGTGAATTCAGAGATAATGGCAGAGAGATGGTTAGCCCAGTGCTCATCTACTGTGGTCATTTTCACAAGTAACACCTATAATGTACCAAGGAGCACGTCTATCCTTTATTCTCGTGCTGTGATATATGCATAGATGATAAAAAAAAATGCATAAAGCTGAACTCCAGCTAAAAAAAAAAAAATATTAGCCCAAAGAAAAGATAGTAAAAATAAAAAAGGAGCTTTTGCTGCAATATAATGTACCTTTTCAGCCGGGAGCTGGCCCTGGCTGTAATTCTTTCTCACCACTAGAGGTCCTCAGTCTTTTGGGTTAAATGACAGCCAGTGTCATTTAATCCTGTTTCTCTGAGCCCACGCTGTCATGGACCCGTCTCCTTGGGATTTGTCATCATACAGCCTAAAAAAAATAAAAATATATATAGATATATATCTATATACAGTAGAACTTTGGTTAACGAGTAACGCGGTTAACGAGAGTTTTGAAAGACGAGCAACTTTTTTTTTTTTTAATCCTGACTCGGTTTGCGAGTATTGTCTCGCAAAACAAGCAGAATTCAAGCTAATGTGGTGCGCAGTACTGCATTTGGCCAGAGGCGCGGGGGCGCCGGTGACACTCGGAACGGTTCGGAGCCGTTCGGAAATACTCGGGATCACTCGGAAATACTCAGAAATACTCAGTTCCCGAGTGTTTTTCTGAGCCTTTCCGAGGGTTTCAGAGTTCAGCCAGATATATACACTATATATATATATATATATATATATATATATATATATATATATATATATATATTCATTTTTAATATCTAGAACTAGGGATGATCAAAACTGAGAGTTTTCATTTCTCAAATTTGTCAAAATCAGGAGATTCCAGTGGATTTTTGCCTTTTTGGTGCAATGTATCGGAGTCACTGGGGGAGGTAAAATGAAAATGTTTTAAGGGTGTGATGGGCTTTAAGTCACACCTAAGCATTATGAAAGCTTGCTTCAACTACCCCAGACATATTTTCAAAACAAAAACAGCCCCTCATTAGCCTTCCTCTTTTACATCTGTTTAAAAGAAAGGCAAAAAGATAAATAAATAAATAAATAAATAAAATAAGTGAACAATAGCACATAATAAGGAAACCAAAAACTGCAAAAAAAGAACTAACTTTAATAAACTGAACTACCCAAAAAATAGACCTAAATATAACCCACCCCCTCCAAATAAAGCAAAAAAAATGCAAGTATATTTTGACTAAATAGGCCAGTCATTGACTTTCATGTAAGTGAGAGTTTCTACTTTGAGGAAGTTTGTCCAGTGGTGAAATTGGTATTTTCTTAGCTGAATCAATAGAACTAAAAGAAAAAAAATAATCAAAATTGTATTTAGTTTTGTTTTTTTTTTTAGTTAGGCGAGCATTAAATATTTTTTTATGAATATTTCAAAATGTATCACTTGCAGCAAGCAGGTGGCTCTGGCTTGAGGCTACATCTGTGTGCTTTGCAATATTTATTTATTTATTTATATGAATATAATTTCTTCTAGCCCCCTAATGTGTATATATATATATATATATATATATATATATATATATATATATATATAAATATAAACAAATAAATAAATCAATAATTCTGCTTTCTCAGTTGAATGACAGCCAGCACCATCCAACGCCTACTGTGATCCTAGGCTCTTAGTGACACACCCCCAGGACCCAGTGCCAACCTGGTGCTCACCCATGTCATAGCACGGGCTGTGATGTCACGAGACAAGAAGATGCGCTGGAATCAAGGTAGGTTTGCTTCCAGTGTTTTACAAGCTTGGTGCAGGGAGGACTGGGATGAGGGCTTACATAAAAAAAAAAAAATAAATAAATAAAAATGTATAGATATTTTTTCATTGTGGTATCAACTGTACATTTGGTACAATTGTCCTTTAAATGCCTCTCTCCACCTCCTTGAGTTCTTTCTTTGGTCCAGATCCCCGTAGGAATGAATGAGGTCATGGCACATAGGAAAAGAACCCAACAGGAATGGTTTCTGCTGTGGCCAAGTATATAAAGGACAATTGTATGGAACATACACTATACCTCCATGAACCAATAATGGGGTCCTTGCATCTCCGTAAACGTAGACTTCTGTAGACGTTGGACAGTCTGCATCTCTTCTCCATCAGGAACTCAGTGATGGCACGTTGCTTCTGCTTGAAATCCATTATTTACCTGCAATGAGATAGAAAAAAAGAAGAGGAAGAGTCACTATATAGGAAGGGTTTCTCTACCAACACAAGAAATTAGAATGACCTATGTAAGTTAATAAAAAAGTTATGCCCATTTTGCAATATTCTCTGCACAGACCTCATATACAATTCCTGATTTTACAGAAGGAAACTCCCAAATCAATCTAATTTGCTCCAATTTCAGCACACGTAAGATTTTTTGTTTTAGGATCTAAACGACACTATATGGTCAAAGGTATTGGGACACCTGCCTTTAAACGCACATGAACTTTAGTGGCATCCCAGTCTTGGTCCGTAGGGTTCAATATTGAGTTGGCCCACCCTTTGCAGCTATAACAGCTTCAACTCTTCTGGGAAGGCCGTCCACAAGGTTTAGGAGTGTGTGAATGGGAATGTTTGACCATTCTTCCATTTGTGAGGTCAGGCACTGATGTTGGACGAAAAGGCCTGCCTTGCAGTCTTCGATTTAATTCATCCCAAAGATGTTCTATCGGGCTGAGGTCAGGACTCTGTGCAGGCCAGTCAAGTTCCTCCACCCCAAACTCGCTCATCCATGTCTTTATGGACCTTGCTGTGTGCACTGGTGCACAGTCATGTTGGAACAGGAAGGGGCCCCCAAACTGTTCCGACAAAGTTGGGAGCATGAAATTGTCCAAAATGTCTTGGTATGCTGATAGTTTAAGAGTTCCCTTCACTGGAACTAAGGGGGCCAAGTCCAACCCCTGAAAAACAACCCCGCACCATAATCCCCCCTCCACCAAATAATTTGGACCAGTGCACATAGCAAGGTCCATAAAGACATGGATGAGCGAGTTTGGGATGGAGGAACTTGACTGGACTGCACAGATAGAACACCCTTGGAATGAATTAGAGTGGAGACTGCGCGACAGGCCTTGTCATCCAACATCAGTGCCTGACCTCACAAATGCACTTCTGGAAGAATGGTCAAACATTCCCATAGACACACTCCTAAACCTTGTGGACGGCCTTCCCAGAAGAGATGAAGCTGTTATAGCTGTAAGGGGTGGGCCAACTCAATATTGAACCCTACGGACTAAGACTGGGATGTCAACAAAGTTCATGCGTGTTAAGGCAGGCGTCCTAATACTTTTGACAATATAGTGTATGCAAGAGAATATTTTATCTTGAAACTGCCACTCGCCATAACAGATCCTAGTATGGGTGTATAGATGTAAAAGCCTCAGTTAATTAAACTCCTCAGGTCACGCCCCCTGACATGTTTCGCCCCCACCCACCAGGGGCCTAATCATAGGGGACCCCTAAAATGTTCATTGCTCACTGGATGAGTTCTTCTTACGCTGGCATCCCTACTATCCTTAATGCCAATGGTGCTTTCCACCTCAGCCTGGAGTGGCACCACCATGTATTTATGGCGTTATTATGCAAGAGTAAGGGTGCACTGCACAGAACCTAACAAGGGGCTTTAGTCTCTTGTTAACTAAAAATACACTCTACATGCTCATTTTGGTTGCAAAGGACAAGGGGACATTTAAGTAAAACTTAAATTTAAGTATGAAAATGTTAAAGCTCCATTAGGGGGCTGTTGAGGAAATTGAAATATAGAGAAATCTGTGTGAATGTGAAAAGAATACACATCCATCGTTGCAGTCAGGAGAATTTGTTTAGCTGTCTTAAAGTGGAGTTCCGCCTAAAAAAAAAAAAAATAGAAGTCAGCAGCTACAAATACTGCAGCTGCTGACTTTTAAAATATGGACACTTACCTGTCCAGGGCGCCCGCCATGTTCTCACCCGAAGCCAACCTGTCCCTCGGCTCCGGGTGGAGGCTCCGGTATTGTTAGTAAGGGAATCGCATGCGTGAGTCCTGTTGTGAGTGGTCCCTGCTGTCTTCTTGGACCTGTGCGCCTCCCAGAAGACAGGGGGAGGAGGAGGGGCCGGACATGGCGTAGATCGCCGCAGCTACTGCAGCGATCTTTTGCCGGAAGTGGTAGCAAATACCTGTATAAGACAGGTATCTGCTCCCCCCTGAAAGGTGCCAAATGTGGTGCCGGAGGGGGGGATGAACCGGATCAGCGGAAGTTCCATTTTTGGTTGGAACTCCGCTTTAAAGTGGTTCTAAAGGCTGAAGGTTTTTTACCTTCATTCATGTGCAGCTCTCACCTCAGCACCCCTAATGCCCCGTACACACGGTCGGACATTGATCGGACATTCCGACAACAAAATCCTAGGATTTTTTCCGACGGATGTTGGCTCAAACTTGTCTTCCATACACACGGTCACACAAAGTTGTTGGAAAATCCGATCATTCTAAATGTGGTGACGTAAAATACGTATGTCGGGACTATAAATGGGGCAGTGGCCAATAGCTTTCATCCCTTTATTTATTCTGAGCATGCGTGGCACTTTGTCCGTCTGAAAATTTATATCCTGCTCTCAAACTTTGTGAGTCGGAAAATCCGATGGAAAATGTGTGATGGAACCTACACATGGTCGGAATTTCCGACAACAAGGTCCTATCACACATTTTCCGTCGGAAAATCCGACCGTGTGTATGGGTCATTATACTTAATTAAGCCAGATGTCGATCCAGTAATGTGCACAAGAGCAGCGGCTCTCCTGGGGCTCTCCCTCCGCCTTGGCTAAGATGCAGCAGCCATTGGCTCCCACTGCTGTCAATCATAGCCAGTGAGGAGGGAGCAGGGGGCGGGGCTGAGTCATTCTCCCTGTGTCTTATGGACAGAGAGAGCGGGGCTCAGGAGAGAGCATGCATGAGTGCTCCCATAACAAGTGGCTTGCTATGGGGGTACTCAGCTGGGGGGGGAGTTCATATAGTGAACTTGGTGTTGAGTTATTCACTTTAAGGTCATCACAGAGGACAAGGGGGCACTCTTTACATCTAGAGGAAAAGAGATTTAATCTCCAAATACTGAAAGGTTTCTTTACAGTAAGAGCTGTGAAAATGTAGAAAAGACTCCCTCCAGAGGTGGTTCTGGCCAGCTCAGTAGATTGCTTCAAAAAAGACCTGGATTCTTTCCTAAATGTACATAATATAACTGGATACTAACATTTATAGGTAAAGTTGATCCAGGGAAAATCCAATTGCCTCTCAGGGGATCAGGAAGGAATCCCCCCCCCCCCCCCCCCTGGAGCCAATTGGAGAATGCTTTGCTGGGTTTTTTTTACCTTTCTCTGATCAACTGTGAGTATAGGATTGTGTGTAAAGGGTTCTATAATTTTTTTCCATTTAATTGGTTCAACTAGATGGACGTGTGTCTTTTTTTACCCAGACTAAAGCCTTGTACACACGATCCGCAAACAAAACCTCGGACTTTTGTCTGAGGACGCCTGCCTGGATTTTGTCTTGCATACAAACCGCAAGGAATTGTCGGCCAACAAACATGAACGTAGTGACGTACTACGTGGTTTTTCAGCTCTTTAGCGCCACCCTTTGGGCTCCTTCTGCTAATTTTGTGTTAGTTGAAGTTTGGTGAGTTTTGATTCACGCTTTTCAATTCGTTCTTTTCAGGTCGCACTTTTCAGTTCGTTTCTGAATGGCCGTTCATCAACCAGCCATGTTGCGGATTCAGAGAAGAAAACATGTTATTTATTATTGGCCTTGGAGTGATTGCTCTGACCCAAGTCCAGTCCAGGAACAGGAGGAGGAGGATTTCTTGGACCCAAAATTGGTTGCTTTATTAATCGTGACCAATTATGTCATATGCCTTTGCTGCGGGAGCTCCAGGAGAATAATCTGGATGTTTTTCGGAATTATCTCCGGATGACGGACCCCTGCTTTCACCAACTCTTGGCATTGCTGACCCCCTATATTAAGAAGCAGGACACAATCATGAGGCTTTTATTTTATTTTTTTGGTTGAATAAAAAATATTTTAGTATATTTTCTATATTTTTGGATGCATAGAATGCACTTTTTGGTTAAGTTCTATTGGCAGATAGCATGTCTAATTTTATTTGTTTTCTTTTTTTAATGCACAATAAAAAAAAAATTGTGTAGAATAATACTTGGCTATGTGTTTTACTTCAAATGACAGTTTGGGAGTCGGCAGTTACATTAAAAAAAATACAATGTAAAATTAACAAGGGACACCAACATAGTTGTATCTTTGATCTTAAAAACTCCGGGATAATAGTGTTGTGTTAACTTCCCAAATAAAAAAAAAACATAATATTATTCTTGATAGGACTAGAAAAAAAAGCCTTTGAAAATTTGTTTGCAATAACTTCGTCAGTATCACCAGCAAAGCAGCTTCATTATTAGCCCATTAAAGAAGAAGAGAATTGTGCGCTGCATTTAGAGATTTCATAATTTGCTGCGTCACGAATGTTAATTCTCCATTACGAACGCTAGTTTACAAGACCGACCGCTACCGGCTCATCCTTGCTTCCGAGCATGCGTGTTTGTACTTTGGACTTTTGTCCGACGGACTTGTGTACACACGCTCGGAAAATCCGACAACAGACATTTGCCCGCGGAAAATTTTAAAACCTGCCATCCAACATTTGTCCGCGGAAAATCCAACAATAATTGTCCGATGGAGCGTACACACGGTCGGATTTTCCGCCAACAGCCTGTCATCACACATTTCCCGTCGGAAAATCTGATCGTGTGTGTACGAGGCTTAACTATGTAAAATATAAGCAGATTAAACTTCAGCTTTAACACCGAGATTCAGTGTCGTCCTTGAATAAACATCTTGGATATTATATTACTGATAAATAACGTGCAGCAAATGCATATCTGAAAATATCTTTAAATACAATGGAACTCATAAAGTCACCCTCCAGGACAAACATAAGTAGACATAATACATCATTCCTGTCTGGAGATAAATCGATAGTTATTAAAAAGTCAAATTGGCCATCCTTACCTGCCTGGAATATTGTTACCTTCTCCATCCATCTCATCGTGTCTTCCCCCTACAGGTATTACTAAATGCTGATTGGGACAATTTTGTACTTTTCATTTGAAGGTTATTTCCTATTTTAATTAAGAACCAACATAGGATGTGGGAGTGAACAGAGGCAATGATGCCAGTCTCTGCCCCAGAGGAGCTTAGATCTAACCTCCAGCCTTCCGTTTAGTGGCGGCCTGTCCATACGGGGCGCAGGGGTGCCACCCCCCAATCTACATACAGGGCAAATACATTCTGCCTAGGAATGCCCACTCCTCCATACTGACACCCACCTATCAATGCATTCTGATATTTGCATAACTCCTCCCAAGAGCCAGCCCAGTGCTTGCATCAGGACTGAGGGCTCTGGAGAGGAGTACTGAGGCTGGGTGCTGGGATGTTTTCAACAGGCTAGTAGTTTCTTGATATGAACACAACAGCAGAGCACTGAGGTCAGTATCAAATAAAAAAATCTGTATCAAATAAAAAAATCACTTTATTAAAATAAGCAGCACACTTTCGTTGAAGTTAACATAGAATAGCATGGATAGGGAACACCTGAGACTAAGCAGCTGTGATCAGACAAAGTGATTCTTTATTTGATACTGACCTCAGCCCCCTGCTGTTTGTTTTCTTCTACATTGAGGTGATCCTACCCAGATCTTCTGCGGGAGCTGCAGAGGTTCCATTCTTGGTCCCTTCTCCTGCTCCACCAGCCATCCACCGGTAAAATAAGGTAAAATAACCCTTAAGGCTTTGGAACCACTTGAAGCGATGATGATTTTGTCACTTCTGGTTTCATAGGAAAATGGGCAGTACAGCCTAAAAGGAAAAAAGCGGGAGGAAAGGGGGGAGGGGGGGGTGACTAGCCCAAAAGGCAAAGACCCCATTAGGGGCAGGCATCTTCAATCTAAGCGGAACTCTGCTCACTGACGATGAGATGCGTGTTCTCGATAAGGGCCTTAAGTTTGCCCCAATCCCTAATTTGAACAAATTTCAGACCTATGTTAATGTCCAGAAATGTATTTGTGGATTAAACATTAAAAAGTATTTTATGTCTGATCCCATACAGAGGAATTTGTCTCAAACAGAGATTAAACAATCCAATCTTAGGAATAGGTTGGAGTTTAACCCTTATGCCCTGTACACACGGTCGGATTTTCCGAAGGAAAAATGTGTGATAAGATCTTGTTGTCGGAAATTCCGACTGTGTGTGGGCTCCATCACACATTTTCCATCGGAATTTCCGACACACAAAGTTTGATAGCTTGCTATAAAATTTTCCGACAAAATCCGTTGTCGGCAATTCCGATCGTGTGTACACAAATCCGACGCACAAAGTGCCACGCATGCTCAGAATAAATAAAGAGATGAAAGCTATTGGCCACTGCCCCGTTTATAGTCCCGACATACGTGTTTTACGTCACTGCGTGCAGAACGATTGGATTTTCTGACAACTTTGTGTGACCGTGTGTATGCGAGACAAGTTTGAGCCAACATCCGTCGGAAAAAATCCTAGGATTTTGTTGTCGGAATGTCCGACCGTGTGTACAGGGCATAACTGTGTGGATAATAGACAATTAGAGGTGTTTAAGAATATGGTATGTAGTGATACGTTTAAAATTAAGAAAGTCAATGATCCCCATTATATCAAAAGAGAGATTATATCATTAGAGACTAGGAAAGATATAGTAATCCGTCCAGCGGACAAGGGGGGGGGGGGGGGGCTTGGTGGTGCTTAGCAAGATATACTACCAAGAAGAAATGTCTAGACCAGTGGTTCTCAACCTTACTAGGGCTGTGACCCCTGGATAAAATTTCACAAGTTGTGGGCCCCCCTCACAGAAAATTATTTTCGTAGCGTGGGTGTTTCAGCACCCAAGGCAAGACAAGTAATTTGCGGCCCTAACCCACGGATATTTAGCGCTCCCCGATTCCCTTCCACTTGTACAGTATTAAAACCCCATATGGTACATTTTAGGATCTACCAAAACTTTTTCTTTGTTCTCCTTTCTTTACCTTTTATCTCTCACTATCCTATTTTCTTTCCCCCCCCCCCCATCTCTCTCTCTCTTTCTTGTTCTTTCTCTTATTCTTTTCCGCTCCCTTCCATGCATTCTCTATTTTTATTTCTTCTCTTACTCCTTGCTGGGGGGAGTTGGGATGAGTGACAGTGCTAGTGAGGAGTTGGGATGAGTGGCAATGCTCGTGGGGAGTTGGGATGAGTGACAGTGCTGGGGGGAGTTCTGACCATCCAACTTAGGTGCTCTTGATCAAGGTCATCTGCTGATCTGAGAACTGTAGTGGGGACTTTTAATGGCAACTATAATCACAGATAGTGTTACTCACTGTGTCTCCGACTTTGTGGTGTCTCGCAGCAGTGACACCTATGCCAAAATCAGGAGATAGGGTCTCCTCCATCCCCTCCCACTTCACATTCTTCACCAGTCAGCTGACTTCTAGTCTCTGACTCCCAGCCCTGCCGTGAACTGAATGGGTGTTTGAGAAGAGGCTGGGTGGGCGACCACGGGTTCCAGGAACAGCCCAGCTGGGCGACCGCGACTTTAGGAACAGCCCAGGATTCAGTGACCCCTGGCAAATCATCATTTGACCCCCAAGTTGAGAACTACTGGTCTAGACTGTTGGGTGATAGTGATACATACCAATTATTGAATAGTGATCCCATGTTGAAATTTAAAGAGGAACTTCATCTTTTGGTTGAGAGAGGAAAAACCAAAGGGATTCTCAGTCCCAAAGAGGCATTATACTTAGACCCTCTGTTTTGTAGAACCATTATCATATACTTTTTGCCTAAGTTACATAAGAGTTTGGAGCAGTCTCATGGCCGTCTGATAGTTAATGGAATTGATTCCGTATCAGCGCGGTTAGGCCAATATATAGATTTTTTTTTTAAGGCTGTTTAACAATGAGGTTAAGGGTTGCTCTGATTCTTAAACCTAGATCGGGAGACAAAGGTTTCTTTATTTTTCACTTTTGTCCTTATTTGAGATAATGCTATCCTTGAATGATCGGCTCCCTTTAGGCTAGAATTCTGGCAATTTACCATGTGCAGCTGCGCCGCTTGGTTTGGGAGAGCTTTCTATGTTTAGGGGCAGTCTCTATGATAATATATAAATATGAGCGGGCTGACGACGTACCTCCAACCCCACGCTAAAGAAGTCCCGCCCACAGGACTTAATGCGTACGGGGGAGGAGCTACGTCTGACGTCAACCGCGGTCATCTTTCTGGTTTGAAACTGCATTCATTACATGCTTGTTTGCTAGCATTCGGCCAGAGTGCTGTATTTGTAAGTGGATTTCCTTATATTTGATAATTAACATTTTAAAACGGAGAGCACTAGATTGTCCCCTTATTTTCATTCTTATGTGTGATGTGACCACCGGCAGGATCCATAAGCTATCGGTATCCCCAGGTGTGGGTCAAATGCTGTGTGACCTTTTACAGGTCGAGTGTCAGGAAAGGTTCCATCCGCTGGTAATATCTACCATTTGGCATGCAGTTCACCAGCAAGTGTCTCTTGGCAGTTTGGAACTGTCAGGAGAGCTTTCCCCTTCTGGTGTTATGTCATCTTTGGGCCGCGGTACTGGAGTCCATCAGCGGATGGATCCTGGCAGTGTGGTGCAGACAGTACCCCCTGCGATCAGGTATCACCTGAGGCTAATTGCAGGTGTGCATATAAATACCCGGCAAGCATTCACATGCTTGCCCTGGTATCTTCCTTGTGCCCTGATCCGTACCTGCGACCTGTAAACCTGAACCTGAACCTGTACCTGATCCCATTCTGATCCTCTCCCTCCTGTGTTCCTGTTCTCTTGTAGTCTGATCCCATCCATCATCTCCCTCTCCTGTCCTGCCCCTGTTCATCTGCTGATCTGCTGTGTATGACCCTGGCCTGGCTAACGTTTGTGATTCCGGAATATCCCTTTCTTATCTGCTTATCTTCTGTGTATGACCCTGGCCTGGTTAACGTGTTTGATTTTGGTACTTCCCTTTGGCTGTATATATTATCTGTTGTCTGTGGGTTTCTGTTGGTTGTTTGAGCACTATTTGTATTTGGGGTGTTTACTGATTACTACCTATCTTTAATAAACGTTATTATCATTCACTTATATACGACTTGGTGTCCTCTGTCTCAGATCACACGGTTCTGGTCGCACCCGTTCATGACATCCAGTTTATGAAGTGAGAGGCTGGAGTATCTGTGGTGGAGGGGGCTACAATCACCGCTTCATTGTCTTTGTTCATCATTGCCCCTTAGGAGGCTCTTATGTTCATCTACAGACAGGACTGTTTTACCATCAATTAGATGAAATCTGGACTGTTTTTCTTAAAGTGGAGGTCCACCCTTAAAGAAAAAATTGCAGAAAAAAATACCTAAAAAAATGGAGGGGAAAAAAAAAAAACATTTTAACTTACGTGAAATGGCTGTTGCTAGGCAGTCTTCCTAACCTGCCTCTTTCTACGCCGTGGTGATCTTCAGTCTTCTCCTCTCCGTGTTGTCTTCTGGGATGGGGGCAGTGTGGTATGGGAACTGTGTGTGTTCCACCAACACATCGCGTCCCATTCACAAAGCGCTGCACGACTAGCGCATGCGCAGTAGGAAACGGGCAGATGAAGCCGTAAGGCTCCATTGCCTGTTTCCCTTAGTTAGGATGGCGGTGCTGTGACCCGAGAGCCGAGGGACGAGTCGGCCTCGGGCGGCCGACATCCGCGGGCACCCAGGACAGGTAAGTGTGCTTATTTAAAGTCAGCAGCTACAATGTTTGTAGCTGGTGACTTTACATTTTTTTTTTTCAAGCCGGAATCCCGCTTTAAATTTATTGCGCTGCACTGTATTCTTTTATTTATCTGATTGAGGCGTTCTGAATTATCCTTAAGTGTCAGCTTGCATTACCCTTTTTTATTGTAATAAGTAAGTATCTGCGCAGAATATTTGTTGTTTACATTCTGGTTTCAGAAATGTGAGCCAGGGAAGTAGCTAATCAAGCACGATCTATACTTGATTAGCTGCTTTGGAGTGCAGGGAGACATTGGAGGTCTAATAGACCCCTGATGTTTCTAGTACCTGTTACCTGCCCAAGCAACCCTTGTTGAATATGCATGCCTCATACATACTAGGGGTAGTACAACTGGGGGAATCCATAGTGGAGAAGGATCTGGGGGTTTTGGGTAGATCATAAATCTCAATAATAACATGCAATTCCAAGCTGCAGTTTCCAAAGTGAGCAAAGTCCTTTCTTGTATTAGGAGAGGTATGGACTCCAGAGAGAGAGAGATATCATTTTGCCCCTCTACAAATCATTAGTAAGACCTCATCTGGAATATGCAGTCAGTTTTGGGCTTCAGTTCTCAAAAGGATAATCGGGGAACTGGAGAAAGTGCAGAGAAGGGCAACCAAACTGATAAGAGGCATGGAGGAGCTCAGATATGAAGGAAAGATTAGAGGAACTGAATTTATTCACTCTTGAGAAGAGGAGAATAAGGGGGGATATGATCAACATGTTCAAATACATAAGGGGTCCATATAGTGAACTTGGTGTTGAGTTATTCACTTAAAGGTCATCACAGAGGACAAGGGGGCACTCTTTACGTCTGGAGGAAAAAAAATTAATCTCCAAATACAGAAAGGTTTCTTTACAGTAATGCCCTGTACACACGGTCGGACTTTGTTCGGACATTCCGACAACGGAATCATGGATTTTTTCCGACGGATGTTGGCTCAAACTTGTCTTGCATACACACGGTCACACAAAGTTGTCGGAAAATCCGATCGTTCTAACGCGTAAAACACGTACGTCGGGACTATAAACGGGCAGTGGCCAATAACTTTCATCTCTTTATTTATTCTGAGCATACGTGGCACTTTGTGCGTCGGATTTGTATACACACGATCGGAATTTCCGGCAATGGATTTTGTTGTGGGAAAATTTTATATCCTGCTCTCAAACTTTGTGTGTCGGAAAATCCGATGGAAAATGTGTGATGGAGCCCACACACGGTCGGAATTTCCGACAACAAGGTCCTATCACACATTTTCCATTGGAAAATCCGACCGTGTGTCCGGGGCATGAGAGCTGTGAAAAATGTGGAATAGACTCCCTCCAGAGGTGGTTCTGGCCAGCTCAGTAGATTGCTTTTCAAAAAGGCCTGGATTCTTCCTAAATGTACATAATATAACTGGGTACTAACATTTATAGGTAAAGTTGATCCAGGAAAATCTGATTGCCTTTCCGGGGATCGGAAGGAATTTTTTTCCCCTGCTGGAGAAAATTGGATAATGCTTTGCTGAGGTTTTTTGCCTTCCTCTGGATCAACTGTGGGTATAGGATTGTGTATATGGGATTGTATGATTTTTTTCTTTCTTTTTTTTTTATTGGTTGAACCAGATGGACTTGATAGACATGTCTCTTTTCAACAGACTAACTATGTGACTATGTTTGGGGTTCAAAGTAATTTTCTAGCAAAGAATGTTGATTTTAACATTTGTGCGATGTAACAATTGCCCTAGACAGCAAGTGGTTGATTTCTGCAACCTCGAAGTTTGGGACATGTTAGCAGACAGAAGTGCTTCCAAGAGAAGCAGAGAACAAAGAGACAACCCTTTACTATTCCATGGTGCCTTTCGTGGGAGGGTAGGCTCAATTTAATAACTTTTTCAGTGATGAAAGTCTGCTGTAAATCAGACCGCTGTCATTTCTATTTCAAAATGTTTTTTTTTTTTTTTTTTTTTTTCAAGCAAAACTGAAAAAAAAAAAATACCTGGCATGTCTTCATAAAATTACATTCAATCTTATCAAAATAGGTTTGGATGGAATTGGTTCTGAGCACTCCATCACAAAATAAGTAATGTTTGGCAAAATGTGATAAATACACAAACAGCTCTCTGCGGTGCTTCCGGGCCATCCAATTTCATGAATTGCCTTAGCCGCTGAAATAGAAAGAGCCGGCAGAACGAATGTCTGTTTTATAGAAACGACAAGCCTGGGCTGAAAAGCTGCAGATAAAGCTGATGGCTGTATCAGTAGAGAGAGAAGTACAAAGTTGCAAAATAACATTATTTCACATTGCTGTTTTGTGTAATACAGGTTAGATAAAGAAAAAAAAAAAAAACAAAAAAAAATATATATATATATATATATATATATATATATATATATATATATATATATAGTTTCAAAGTGATACAGACAGTAGAATTACAAAAATGAATACCAAATCGTCTGACTCTTAACCACTTGAAGACCAGGCTTTTTCTGGCACTTTTTTGTTTACAAGTTTAAATCAGTATTTTTTTGCTAGAAAATTATACATTTAAATTTTTTTTTTTTTTTTTTAGCAGAGACCCTAGAGAATAAAATGGCGATCGTTGCAATTTTATGAGACACACGGTATTTGCGCAGCAGTTTTTCAAATGCAATTGCTTTGGATTTTTTTTTCAATGAATTAAAAAAAAAAAAAAAAAACAATAGTTACTCCAATTTTTTGGGTAAAATATGAAAGATAATATTACACCAAGTAAATAGATACGTAACCTGTCACACTTTAAAATTGCACATACTCGTGCAATGGCAATAAACGACAGTACTTAAAAATCTCCATGGGCAATGTTTTAAACGCCTTTACAGGTTACAAGTTTAGAGTTACAGAGGAGGTCTAGCGCAGCAATACCTCATATGTGTGGGGTGAACACCGTTTACATAGGTGTGCATGACTTACGTATGCATTTGCTTCTGTGCTTGAGCATGGGGGGATGGAGGCACTTGAAAAAAAAAAAAATTCTTTTTTATTTTACTTTTTATTTTTTATTTTTACACTGTCCCTTTAATTTGTTTTGATCACTTTTTTTCCTATTACAAGGAATGTAAATATCCCATGTAATAGAAATAAGAATGACAGGTCCTCTTTAAGGAGAGATAGGGTCTTTTCATATTTACCTTTAACCACTTCAGCCCCGGAAGATTTGCCCTCTCAATGACCAGGCCATTTTTTTGCGATACGGCACGGCGTCACTGACAAATGCGCGGTCGTGCGACGTTGTGCCCAAACAAAATTGACGTCCTTCTTTCCCCACAAATAGAGATTTCTTTTGGTGGTATTTGATCACCTCTGCGTTTTTTTGGGTTTTTTTGCTTTTTTTTATGTGCTATAAACAAAAAAAGGGCAACAATTTTGAAAGAAACCCAATATATTTTACTTTTTGCTATAATAAATATCCCCAAAATAAAAAAAAAATAAAAAACATTTTTTACTCAGTTTAGGCCAATATGTAGTCTTCTACATATTTTTTGGTAACATTTTTTTTTTTGTACTAGTAATGGCGGTGATCAGCGATTTTTATCGGGACTGCGACATTACGGTGGACAGATCGGACACTTTTGACATTTATACAGCGATCAGTGCTATAAAAATGCACTGATTACTGTATGAATGTCACTGGCAGGGAAGGGGTTAACACTAGGGGGCGATCCAGGGGTTAAATGTGTGTCCTAGGGAGTGTTTCTAACTGTGGGGTGATGGGACTGCCTGGGGGAGGAGCAGGAACAACAGATCAGTCTCCTCACCCCTGACAGAACGGATATGTCTGTTTACATTGACAGACCTCCGTTCTGTCTCTCTCAGGAGCGATCGCAGATGCCAGGCGGACATCGTGACCACTGGGCATGTGCATCGGCTCCGTCGTCGCGCTGCGGGCGCGCGCCCCCCTAGTGCTCTTAAAGCGGCCAACGTACAGCTACGATGGCTTGCCCAGGGGAGCCAACCTGCCGCAGTATAAATGCAGCAGCTGGTCCTCAAGTGGTTAAAAGCAAGACATAAAAAAGAAAAAATTATTTTTTGGTCTTTTGCTTAAAAAAAAAAAAACTTTTTACATAGTTACATAGTAGGTGAGGTTTTATCACCACCCTCTGAACTCGCCCTTGTAGCCAGTTTTCAATCCATGTACTCACCCTATGGTCCATGCCAACTGACCTTATTTTGTACAGTAAACGTTTATGGGGAACTGTGTCAAATGCTTTTGCAAAATCCAGATACATCACGTCTACGGCCTTCCTTTATCTAGATGGCAACTCACCTCCTCATAGAAGGTTTATAGATTGGTTTGGCAAGAACTCTTCTTCATGAATCCATGCTGATTACTGCTAATGATATTGTTCTTATTACTAAAATCTTGTATATAGTCCCTTATCATCCCCTCCAAGATTTTACATACTATTGATGTTAGGCTAACTGGTCTGTAATTCCCAGGGATGTATTTTGGGCCCTTTTTAAATATTGGTGCTACATTGGCTTTTCTCCAATCAGCTGGTACCATTCCAGTCAATAGACTGTCTGTAAAAATTAGGAACAACGGTCTGGCAATCACCTGACTGAGTTCCCTAAGTACCCTCGGATGCAAGCCATCTGGTCCCGGTGATTTATTAATGTTAAGTTTCTCAAGTCTAATTTTAATTCCGTCCTCTGTTAACCATGGAGGTGCTTCCTGTGTTGTGTCATGAGGATAAACACTGCAGTTTTGGTTACTGAAGCCCCCCGATTCACTCGTGAATACTGAGAACGGAACGGAAGTGACATCATGAGGTTGCTCCAGTCCTCCAAAGCCATAGAGGTGATCAAGGAGGATCTACTCTTTGATCGTCTATGGGAGCAACCGGTTGCACTGTCGGATCGTTTCTCATCCGAAACAGTGGAAACAGTAAGCCAGAGAAACACCGGTGAGCAGCGGGATGGGAAGGGTGGTTGGGGGTGAACGGGATGTCCCCTCCTGCTGCTCGTCCCCTCCTGCTGCTTCGGAAAGCATTCCAGCGGCTCATGAGCCACTCGGAAAGGTTTCATAAGAAAACCGTCTGCCAACTGAAAAGAATGATATGGGGTTATGGCTGATATCTTCAGCCATAATCCCGGTAAACTACTTCAAAGCCGCAAGCAATATTAAACCCAAAAGCAAACATTTACTATATTGCAGCTTAGCAATTCTTAGATCTGACGGCTGCATTCATATTCTTTTTTCAGGCTGTCTTTCTTCTATTTTTTTCTGGTAATCCAGCCAGCAAATCTGTTGTTTTGCTAAAGCACAAGCTCTCCAGCGGAATGTACATGGATGAGACTGTTAGGGTTGTAGATAGCAAATTTACCCCAAGCATCAGACAGCATTCAACAGGTGACAAGCAATTGCGCGGAAACGGTCTCCGTTTTTTTTTTTTCGGCAGGTTGTCGGGCATCATAATTGATGTGGATCTGCATCGCTGGAGGATGTGACTGACAATGGATTTACAACATGGGACATTTTGGATGGGTATACGTGTCTTTATTTCAAGGTTTCAATTTTTTCTCTGTGCGAATGAGTAGGGGCACTATGTATTTCATACTCCTTCACATTAGAGGGGTCGGTGGTATCTGGGTGACCCATTATTTTTAAAGGGGGCTTCCAAATTCTGATAAGTTCCCCCACCCACAGACCCCTACAACCACCGGTCCAGAGTTGTGGGGAAGAGGCCCTTGTCCTCATCAATATGGGGACAGGGTTCTTTGCCAAGAGTATTAAGTGCATGTGACCTGGTATGATTCAGGAGGGGGCACACACTGATCTACCCTCTTTCCATGTTTGGATTAAGAGTTTGGTATGGATTTTGGAGGAAGCCCTTGCACTCTTTTTTTTTTTTTTTTTTTTTTGCATGAGGCCCCACCAGGTATGGATTTCCTGATGAACACCACACATTTTTTTTTTTTTTTTGCGTGAGATATACCCTGAAAGTCCATACCAGACTCAGGTATCTGGCAAGAAAAAGGGAGGGAGGAGCCAATGCTATTTTTTAAAATAAACTCCGCTTCTTCGCTTACAAGGCTAGGGATTTATGGCCATGTAGTGACATCAATGGTAGTTAAAGTTGCATTCTTGGCAAAAAAAAAAAAAAAGTTTTCCCATGCAGTGGGCCTGTGCCCGCACTGCACAGGTCAACTGCTCGTTTTTGTCTAGAGGATTGGAGAACGGAAATATACTTATGTGATCTTCCCCACACAAGACCGATCTGTGTGGCTCCTCCCCCCATCCTGTTGTCTAACAATCTTGTGCAGTGGGCTGTTCCTGGCGTCATCAAGGCCATAGCCCTGCTCTGAACGTGAAGGCGTCAGGAACAGTCCACCACTGAATCACGGAGAAGCGCTTTTTTGCCAGTAAAATGGAGGATCGGTGAGTATAGTCTTTTTACTCTCCCCTTGTCAAAACAAAAACAGGTACCTGTTGCATTGTGGGCACAGCCCCATTGCATGGGAAAACCTTTTTTTTGCACCTGCCATTGTCCTTAACACGCATTGACAGGGGAATCGTAAGTAATAAGCTATCATACATGACGTTCCTCTCCCGCTGAAAGGGTAAATGTTTAGGCATTCGTAAAGTTCTTTAAGAACTTGTGTTCAGGCTGAAACTGGAGCTCATATCTACTGGCAGCTAACCCTTCTAAGCAGGAATATGCATTTTCCCATGAAAAGTCTGTTATGCCACTAGCTACACTTTGTATTTTAAAGGATGATGGATTCAGAGAAGCAGGTTTCCAGACTGAACATTCTATTATCGGGCAACTCGGACATGAAGGGTTAGCATACCCTGGAAGGCTTTTGGTAAAGCTTGGGAAGGTGGCCCGAATTACATCCGGTGGCCCTATAGGCGTGAGACAAAATAAGCAGGATTCCACTGCTAGTCTGGGAAAGTGAGTAGGAGAGAAGAAATGTGCTCCTGAGCTTCCAGCTTTTTCAGGTGGGCCTGTTCAGCCATTTATGGACTGTGGCGTTGTATGCAGCTTAAACCATGCAGCTAATCGCATCCTTGTGTCTCTGGTGTCGCAAGATTGCAATGAGTCCTCCAGCAGGTAAAGAGGATCATTATTTCAAACCAGTCATGGTCTATACTTCTACAGAAGCCCCCATGGAACGAGACCTGGCATTTCGTATCACCGCTAGGAGGCTTCCTACATCCATATCATATTTGGTGTTCCTCTCCAGGACTAGAAAGAAATGGCTACATTTGAAGCTCCTGTATCACATTTAAACTATTAAGAATACTGAGATAGTCTTGTTCTGTGAGCCAGTGGCTCTGGTACATCAGAATGAATTTACTCTGCAGGTGAACTGGATTCTCCATGGAACCAAAGACCAGGCAAACTTTACTTGAATAAAGACACCACTCTCCATCCAGGCTGTCCCCACTTGCAGCCCTGTTCTGCTCTCTTCCTGTTCTCTCCTTGTTCTTTTCCCTGAAGACAGTTTTTCATGATATTAGTTGTATGTTTGGGGTCCTTGTCCTGTTACAGAATAAATTTGGGACCAATCACACATCTCCCTGATGGTAGAGCATGATGAATACGTATCTGGCTGTATTTCTCAGCATTGAGGACACCACAGATCCTGACGAAATCTCCAACTCCATTTGCAGAAATGCAGCTCCAAACTTGCAAGGAATTTCCACCATGCTTCACATTTGCTTGCAGACACTCATTATTGTAGCGCTCTCCAGCCCTTCCACCAACAAACTGCCTTTAAATATTTCACATTTTGACTCATCATTAGTCCAGAGCAGCTGCTGCTATTTTTCTGCACCGCAGTTCCTATGTTTTTGTTTATGCTTGAGTTGCTTAGCCACATCGGAGGTATGGCTTGTTTGGACAGTAGATGGGTGTGCCTGGGTCCCACTGGATTCTACCAGTTCTGTGCTGATGGTACTGCTGGACCGCTCCCAGTATTGAAGGGAAGTAAGCATGATATTTTTTTTATCTGCTGCATTAGGTTTCCTTGGCCGACCACTGCGTCTATGGTCCTCAACATTACTTGCTTCTTTGTGCTTCTTCAAAAGAGTTTGAACAGCACATCTTGAAACCCCAGTCTGCTCTGAAATCTTTGCCTGGGAGAGACCTTTCTGATGCAATATAACTACCTTTGTGTCTTGTTGTTGTGCTCGGTCTTGCCATGGAATATGACCTGTGACATGAAACTTCCACAACCTCACCTTAGTAGCAGAGTTTGGCTGTTCCTCACTAGTTTTAAGCCTCCTACACAGCTGTTTCTGTTTCAGTTACTTACTGTGTTTTAACCTACATGTATATATGAAATTGATGAACATTAGCACCTGCTTGGTATAATTGGTAATTATAATTATTATTATACAGGATTTATATAGCGCCAACAGTTTGGGCAGCGCTTTAGAACTTGAGGGCAGACAGTACACTTACAATACACTTCGATACAGAGGAATTAGAGGGCCCTGCTCCTTAATTATACACTCTAATACTACAAAAACCCTGACTTTGTGCAAGTGTACAAAGTGTGCAAGTGTAAGAATTGATGCTGGTTTGAAGCCAAATGGTAGTCACACCAAATATTGGTTTGACTTAGATTTTTCTTCTGATCGCTCACTTTGCATTTTGTAAATTGATAAAAATAAACAATTAAAATATTTTTTTCACTATTTGTGGAAGCATTCTACTTTCTTACTTACACCTGCCTAAAACTTTTACACAGTAATATATATATATATATATATATATATATATATATATATATATATATATATATATATATATATATATACTTTTACTATATATATATATATAGATATATATAGATATCTATATATATCTATATATCTATATATCTATCTATATAGATAGATATATAGATATATAGATATCTATATATCTATATATATTTTTTTCCTTTTGCTATTAGTACATGTCCCCCATAGTAGTGCCTGGCTCACCACCATCATTTCTGTTTGGCAATAGCTTGCTTATTGATCCTACAGATGGTCACAACCAAAAACAAGGCTTTGCCCAATCTATACTTTAATAGGGTTCCCCACAAAACCTAGAGCAAGAGTCAGAAAACCGTTTGCGAATCCCACTAAGGCAGATTTGCTTTTCCTTAACTCTGGTTTTTGCCTATCCGCTGGTAAGAAAATGGTCTAATTGATCTTTTGCTGCTTTATTGATATTGCTGCTTTATTGATATCTCATAATGTGTCTGCAACCTTTATTAATATGTTGGTGGGAATGTTTGGCCAGCAGCATATGGTGGGTCCTAAGCGTTAGATTGTCGGCCTTTGTTTGGTTTGTTGTCTGAAACATAAAATAATAGAAAGGTATTGGGTTTGATAGAGAGGATAAAAGGGAAAATGATCAACTCAGCTTTGCTTTAGCACGGCATTTGTGCAGCTGCATTCGCAAACGAGTGTTTAGTGAGTGGGAGTCGCGGAGTGCGCTCTTTTATCTATCACATTACCCCGATAATTAAACTGTCAGTGAGCAATGTCAGGTCTTCGGTGGGGGGAGCAAGGGGAAACGACAGCCATGTTATAAGCAACGATGAATATTTGCTGCTATTACCCTGTAATTTCTCTTTAGTCTGATCATTGTGTTTTCACATAACTCAAAGCAAAGAACTTTCCTGTACTTAAATTAGGCTGTATTATTATTTTTTTTTCTTCAGATCAGGCTATTTTGTAATTTTAGAGTAGAGCTTTCTACATTAAAGGAAACCTCTACTGGGGAAGAATGGAGGCTGCCATTGTTGGTTTCCTGGCTGTCATGTTAATTCAGTGACTTCAGTACTCAGCGAGCCCCAAAAAGTATGAAAAGAAAAAGTGCTGTATACTCACAGACGTGACATGAGTAAAATAAAATAGGTGGCATTGCTGGCCTTCCTCTGAAAATAGGGCATTGTGCAATATACATCCTTACATTGTGAGCATGATTTACTTACATATTCCTTCCACCCTCTCCTTGCTTTCTACATTTATTCATTCCCCCTTTTCTTTCCTCCATCCTTCCCTCCTCTCCCCCTTCATTTCTTCATTTCCTTTCCTTCCTTCTTTCCTCCTTCCCTTTCCTTCCTTCTTTCCCCCTTCCCCTTCCTTCCTTCATTCCTTCTTTCCTCCTCCTTTATTCCTTCTTTCCTCCTTCCCCTTCCTTCCTTCCTTCCTTCCTTCCTTCCTTCCTTCCTTCCTTCCTTCCTTCCTTCCTTCCTTCCTTCCTTCCTTCCTTCCTTCCTTCCTTCCTTCCTTCCTTCCTTCCTTCCTTCCTTCCTTCCTCCCTTCCTCCCTTTCTTTCTTTCTTTCTTTCTTTCTTTCTTTCTTTCTTTCTTTCTTTCTTTCTTTCTTTCTTTCTTTCTTTCTTTCTTTCTTTCTTTCTTTCTTTTCCTTCCTTCCTTCCTTCCTTCCTTCCTTCCTTCCTTCCTTCCTTCCTTCCTTCCTTCCTTCCTTCCTTCCTTCTTTCCCCTCCTTTCCTCTTTTTCTGTCTATATTTTTTCTTCTCCTTTCATCCTTTCCTGTCTTCTTTCTATCCCCTCATAGTTGCATAGTTACATAGTAGGTGAGGTTGAAAAAAGACAACCTATGTGTGTGATTATATGTCAGTATTACATTGTATATCCCTGTATGTTGCGGTCGTTCAGGTGCTTATCTCATAGTTTTTTAAATTATCGATGCTCTCCACTGAGACCACCGCCTGTGGAAGGGAATTCCACATCCTTACCGCTCTTACAGTAAAGAACCCTCTACGTAGTTTAAGATTAAACCGCTTTTCTTCTAATTTTAGTGAATGGCCACGTGTTTTATTAAACTCTCTTTCGCGGAAAAGTTTTATCCCTATTGTGGGGTCACCAGTACGGTATTTGTACATTGAAATCATATCCCCTCTCAAGCGTCTCTTCTCCAGAGAGAACAAGTTCAGTGCTCGCAACCTTTCCTCATAACTAAGATCCTCCAGACCCTTTATTAGCTTTGTTGCCCTTCTTTGTACTCGCTCCATTTCCAGTACATCCTTCCTGAGGACTGGTGCCCAGAACTGGACAGCATACTCCAGGTGCGGCCGGACCAGAGTCTTGTAGAGCGGGAGAATTATCGTTTTATCTCTGGAGTTGATCCCCCTTTTAATGCCAATATTCTGTTTGCTTTATTAGCAGCAGCTTGGCATTGCATGCCATTGCTGAGCCTATCATCTACTAGGACCCCCAGGTCCTTTTCCATCCTAGATTCCCCCAGAGGTTCTCCCCCCAGTGTATAGATTGCATTCATATTTTTGCCACCCAAATGCATTATTTTACATTTTTCTACATTAAACCTCATTTGCCATGTAGTTGCCCACCCCATTCATTTGTTCAGATCTTTTTACAAGGTTTCCACATCCTGCGGAGAAGTTATTGCCCTGCTTAGCTTAGTATTGTCTGCAAATACAGAGATTGAACTGTTTATCCCATCCTCCAGGTCGTTTATGAACAAATTAAATAGGATTGGTCCCAGCACAGAACCCTGGGGCACCCCACTACCCACCCCTGACCATTCTGAGTACTCCCCATTTATCACCACCCTCTGAACACGCCCTTGTAGACAGTTTTCAATCCATGTACTCACCCTATGGTCCATGCCAACGCACCTTATTTTGTACAGTAAACGTTTATGGGGAACTGTGTCAAATGCTTTCGCAAAATCCAGATATACCACGTCTACGGGCCTTCCTTTATCTAGATGGCAACTCACCTCCTCATAGAAGGTTAATAGATTGGTTTGGCAAGAACGATTCTTCATGAATCCATGCTGATTACTGCTAATGATATCGTTCTTATTACTAAAATCTTGTATATAGTCCCTTATCATCCCCTCCAAGAGCTTTCCTCTTTTCCCATCTTCTTTCTTTCCCCTCCTTTTCTCTTTTACTTTCCTCCTTCTTTCCCCTCCTTTCCTCGTTTCCTGTCTTTCTTCCCTTCTCCCTCTTTGCCTCCCCTGCTTTCCTCTCTTCCATTTCTCCCTCATATACAAATGTAAATAAAAAGTAAATTAAATTAAAGACCTCAGTCCCACATATCTGGCAGTTCTATACTTCTCTGTTCACAACCTTTAAGAAATGTCTTTTTTAATTGCTATAAATTAGCAGTCAGCAGTTCTAAGTGGTGATCAGTAAATGTGTTTCTTGGCTGACGATGGCACTGAGATAATGAAATGTTTGCTTTGTCTACAAAACACAACTCTATTGCCCAATTTATCCCGGCAATCTGCATTCTATTGTCAGGCGTCTTATTAATAAACTTTATTCTGTTTTGTCGTCATCAATTAGATGGTGACTGAGCGGCGGGGGAAGGTATGCTGCGTGTGTTGTCCTGGGAATCACCAAAGTAGGCATTGCCTTGACATTTAGTGATGGTTTAGCTCCAGACCATGTGACTGCTGGCAATTTTTTCTTAAATCAATTATTATCATAAATATTAGAATGCATTACTGAAGGCAGCTTGTAGGCAGGTTGCCTACAGTTTGCTGGTTAGTCAGTGGATGACCCAGGCTGAGGAAGGGGTTCTTTACCTCGGTTCCTGGGCGTTTTGGACCCTGCCTATCTACCCTGTTATATAAATGTAGCTCTACCCTCGCCCCCGGTAAGGGCTCTCACAAGGGCCACTGGCAGCCTCCCTCAGCACTGCATCTACATCTTCCACCTGTGTCCCTCACTGGGCATTGCCTATGTCTAATCATGGGTTTCCCAGTCACTCCTGGGGATTGGCTGAGGGCCCATAAATATTCATGGCAGCCCCTCCTAGCCTTCACCCACTAGTTCTAGAACATTCTCCAATGTCCCAGAAATAGGGGGAGGCACCAGAGAGCTGCCAGGAAGAGGCACCCAGCCCTGACCTCTAGTAACCCTAACCAAGATTTAATGACTCAGGTCTAAATCAGAGCCAGCTATGTTTTTCCTACGTTTCACTAGTAGCACTAGAGGGTGCTACATAAAGAAGAGGGAAAGCCGGGTTCAAACCTTGTTTTTGCTCAGGCGAGAAGATGCTGTGACTGTCATGGGACACTGAGAGGGACTGCTGCATCCAGTAGTCCATCAGAGGACACCGGGAGGCCAGAGATCTGCCAAGCTTTGGGAAAACCCCTACTCTAGAAACCCACCATGCTGGGGTATGCCTGGGCTCGAAAAAAGAGAAAAATTGGAATAATTGGGAAAAAAAATCAGCGTGGAGTAGTCTTATGCCGCGTACACATGGTCGGACTTTTCGTCTACAAAAATCCAACGGACGCCGACGGACTAAAGCTGGCTGACAATCCGATCGTGTGTGGGCTTCCCTGGACTTTCAGCGGACTTTCAGCGGACTTTTCCAGCCGCAAATCTTACGTCGTAACTACGCCGGACCCAGAAATCCGCTCGTCTGTATGCTAGTCCGACGGACAAAAACCCACGCTAGGGCAGCTATTGGCTACTGGCTATCAACTTCCTTATTTTAGTCCGGTGTACGTCATCACGTACGAATCCGTTGGACTTTTGTGTGATCGTATGTAGGCAAGTCCGTTCGTAAGAAAGTCTGCCGCAAGTCCGCCAAAAGTCTGACAAAAGTCCATCGAAAATCTGTCGGACAGGCTGTCGGACTTTTGTAGTCGAAAAGTCCGACCATGTGTACGCGGCATTACAAATTGAAAGTTGTTTTGTTACACTAAAGCCCCGTACACACGATCAGACTTTCTGACAACAAAACCGTGGAATTTTGTCCGAAGGTTGTTGGCTCCAACTTGTCTTGCATACACACGGTCACACAAATGTTGGCCAACAATTACAAACGTAGTGACGTACAAGACGTATGGCGAGCCAATAAAAAGGAAGTTCAATAGTCATGTGATATCTCCATTACGAACGCTAGTTTTACAAGACCAAACGCTTCTGGCTCGTCCTTGATTCCGAGCATGCGTGTTTGTATTTGGACTTTGGACTTTTGTCTGACGGACTTGTGTACACATGCTCGGAAAGTCCGACAACACACATTTGTTGGCTGAAAATTTGAGAACATGCTAGCCAACATTTGTTGTCGGAAAGTGTGACAACAAATGTCCGATGGAGCATAAACACGGTCAGACCTTCCGCCAACAAGCTCACATCCAACATATCCCGTCGGAAAATCCGATCGTGTGTACGCGGCATAAGAAGGTGAAATGTATATCAAGGTATTATGCTTGAAATAAAAGTACAGCTTATTCAGTAAATAAACTAAACTTGCTTTTTAAAAATTTATTTTTATTACAAATAGAATAACAAGGACTGTATACGATAAGAACATTTCACCAATACATGACAATAGATAAACACCCCCCCCCCCCCCCACACACACACACACACACACACACACTTTTCCCTCATAATAATTTATGAGCTTCCTGCCAATATGCATTTCCAGTTATTGACAATATTGATCCAGAAGTATATATTGCTCTATGAAGAGCTTGATGAATGTTCTCCTGATTTTCGGGTATCATTTTCTCTATAAATGAAGGGATTGTGTATTTTCGGGAGGCCGTGGTTTGTAACACTTCCTTCCTTGAAGATGCTGCTGGTGAAGATACACTTCCTGATGATCCAGGAAAAAAAAATGTGAAAGATGATATATCGCCGAGTAAATAGACACCTAACATGTTTAAAATTGCGCACACTTGTGGAATGGCGCCAATTTTCGGTACTTAAAAATCTCCATAGGCGAAGCTTTACAAATGTTTACAGGTTACCTGTTTAGAGTTACAGAGGAGGTCTTGGGAAACAATTATTGCTCTCACTCTAACATTCGCGGCAATACCTCACATGTGTGGTTTGAACGTCGTTTACATATGTGGGCACGATGTATGCATGCATTTGCTTCTGCGTGCAAGCAAGCGGGTACGGGCCGCTTTAAAAAAAAAAAGTATTATTTATTTTATTTGATTTTTTTTATTTATACACTTTGCTTTTACATTTTTTTAAATTTATTTTATGTTTTTATTCATACACTTTCCTTTAATTTTTTTTTTGATCACTTTTATTCCTATGTAAATGTAAACATCTCTTGTAATAGGAATGATTGAACAGCCACTATGATTGTTTTTACGGTGCAAGGAATCGCCGGCGGGAAAGAATGATATCCGAAAGATGACTGCAGCTGCACCCATCTCTCAGATATCCCAATTTAAATTCCAAGACGTCAAATGGCGTACAGCGGGCGGGAAGTGGTATATATAACAAAGTCCCAAAATGTCCAAAAAAAAAAAGGGCAAAGAAAAAATGTAACTCAATCACAAAAATAAAATCAATCAAAAAATGAATAAATGTATATGTAATGTGCCACAAAATAAAGTGCAAAAAAGTCCCAATTAATAATCAATAAAATCCAGTGATGAAAAGTGTTCACAGTGCCGAAAAAATGCTCCAATAAAAGTGCTCCAGTGCTTGAGTAAATTGCAAAGCTACTTACCAATTATAATAGATCTCAGCCCAGGAGATTTTTGGTACTGTACAGATTGCATAGTGCAGGGATATGCAATTAGAGGACCTCCAGCTGTTGCAAAGTCCCATCATGCCTCTGCCTCTGGGTGTCATGCTTGTGGCCGTCAGTCTTGCTATGCCTCCTGGGTAGGGATGAGCCGAACACCCCCCGGTTCGGTTCGCACCAGAACCCGCGAACGGACCGAAAGTTCGCACGAACGTTAGAACCCCATTGACGTCTATGGGACTCGAACGTTCGAAATCAAAAGTGCTCATTTTAAAGGCTAATTTGCATGGTATTGTCCTAAAAAGGGTTTGGGGACCCGGGTCCTACCCCAGGGGAGCAGTGATTTTAATGATGCTTAAAGTAAAAAAAAAAAAAGTGAAATATTCCTTTAAATATCGTACCTGGGGGGTGTCTATAGTATGCCTGTAAAGTGACGCGTGTTTCCCATGTTTAGAACAGTCCCTGCACCAAATGTCATTTTTAAAGGAAAAAATCTCATTTAAAACTGCTTGCGGGTTTAATGTCATGTCGGGTCATGGCAATATGGATGAAAATCAGTGAGACAAACGGCATGGGTACCCCCCAGTCCATTACCAGGCCCTTTGGGTCTTGTATGGATATTAAGGGGAACCCCGCACCCAAATTAAAATAAGGAAAGGTGTGGGGCCACCAGGCCCTATATACTCTGAACAGCAGTATACAGGCGATGCAAACAAGACAGGGACTGTAGGTTTGTTGTTAAGTAGAATCTGTTTGTAATTTTGAACATTTTTAACGTGTTTAGCTCCAGCCAAAAAATCTTTTCTAAGCTTTTTGGAAAACATAGGGAAGGGTTATCACCCCTGTGACATTTGTTTTGCTGTCTTTCCTCCTCTTCAGAAGATTTCACCTCACTTTTTTGTCCCAATGAAAAATGTTTTTTGAAAATTTGGGTTTTTTTGTGGAACAAGGATTGGAAAGCATCAGTGGAAAGGAGAAATTGTTTTCCCATATTAACTCTTACAGGAGAGAATTTCCCTTCCTAGGGGTAGATTTCATCTCACTTCCTGTTGTCTCCTTCCGTTTGCAAGTAGGAGTCGTTTGTAAGTTAGATGTTTGAAAGTAGGGTCCTGCCCTATATACTCAGCAGAAATTTGGGCCTTAGGTGTTGCTGTGGCCACAACACTGTAAGCCCTCACAGGGCCCTGCTGTGAAATATTAGATCAAGAATTGTAATTACATGCCCCTGTTGAACAGGAGCTGAAAAATTAGGCCTTAGGCACTGGTGCTGGTGCCACAACACTGCAACCCCTCACAGACACTCTAGTTGGAACGCAGGAACGAGCCCTGCTGCAAATTATTGCTTCAAAAATTGTAATTACACGCCCCTGTTAGACAGGGGCAGAAAAATTGGGCCTTAGGCACTGGTGCTGGTGCCACAACACTGCAACCCCTCACAGACACTCTAGTTGGAACGCAGGAACGAGCCCTGCTGCAAAGTATTGCATCAAAAATTGTAATTACACGCCCCTGTTAGACAGGGGCAGAAAAATTGGGCCTTAGGCACTGGTGCTGGTGCCACAACACTGCAACCCCTCACAGACACTCTAGTTGGAACGCAGGAACGAGCCCTGCTGCAAAGTATTGCATCAAAAATTGTAATTACACGCCCCTGTTAGACAGGGGCAGAAAAATTGGGCCTTAGGCACTGGTGCTGGTGCCACAACACTGCAACCCCTCACAGACACTCTAGTTGGAACGCAGGAACGAGCCCTGCTGCAAAGTATTGCATCAAAAATTGTAATTACACGCCCCTGTTAGACAGGGGCAGAAAAATTGGGCCTTAGGCACTGGTGCTGGTGCCACAACACTGCAACCCCTCACAGACACTCTAGTTGGAACGCAGGAACGAGCCCTGCTGCAAAGTATTGCATCAAAAATTGTAATTACACGCCCCTGTTAGACAGGGGCAGAAAAATTGGGCCCTAGGCACTGGTGCTGGTGCCACAACACTGCAACCCCTCACAGACACTCTAGTTGGAATGCAGGAACGAGCCCTGCTGCAAAGTATTACATCAAAAATTGTAATTACACGCCCCTATTAAACAGGGGCTGAAAAATTGTGCCTTAGGCACTGGTGGTGGCGCCCAGAACCAAAAATGTTCTTACAAGCTATCAGCGTGATGATTGAGGAGGAAGAGGATAATTACTCAGGGATAGTCACTCAGCATCAGCATAGGCAGTCTTTGAAGGGATCTGAGATTTCAAAAAAAATTATTCGGTTACATCAGCATCAGGTGCTTGGTAGCTGGTGGTGATCCAAGACTCATTCATTTTTATGAAGGTCAGCCGATCGACCGAGTCGGTGGACAGACGCACCCTGTGATCGGTTACCACGCCTCCAGCAGCACTGAATGTGCGTTCCGAAAGAACGCTGGATGCAGGACAGGCCAGTAGCTCAATTGCATACTGTGCAAGCTCTGGCCAGTGATCCATCCTCAAGACCCAGTAACCCAGAGGATTTTCGGTGGGAAAGGTGTCCAAGTCTGATCTTGCCCCTAGGTATTCCTGCACCATGTAAAACAGACGCTGGCGATGGTTGCTGGAACCGATCATACCTTGGGGCTGCGGACCAAAAAATTGTCTGAACGCATCGGTCAGACGGCCACCTTCTCCACCGCTCCTTCTTTGACTGACCGAAGCCTCAGCAACACGTTGTCCAGAAACAGGAGTTTGTAACCTCCCAGTCTCTGGGAACGCGTTGCACAGACCTTTCTGCAAGGCCTCCCGAAGATGTTTCATCCTCTGCTCCCTCTGCGATGGCAAGATAAGGTCCGCAACCTTACCCTTGTAACGTGGATCAAGGAGGGTTGCCAGCCAGTATTGGTCCTTCTCCTTGATACCACGAATACGAGGATCCTTACGCAGGCTTTGCAGGATCAGGGAGGCCATGCAGCGTAGGTTTGCTGAGGCATTCGGTCCGGAGTCCTCTGGGACACTAAGAACGACATGGTCCACAGCCACCTCCTCCCAGCCACGTACAAGTCCATGTGTTTCTTGGGACTGATCCCTTAAAGACTGCTGCTGATGCTGAGTGCCAGGCTCCACCTCCATACTGACACAATCTTCCTCCTCCTCCTCTTCCTCCTCGTCCTCTTCCTGTGTGATCGGCGGGCACGCAGGAACACTGTCTGGATAAAGGGGGCCTTGAGAGCTAAGGAAGTCCTCCTCTTCCTGCCTCTGTTCTGCCTCAAGTGCCCTGTCCATTATTCCACGCAGCGTGTGCTCCAACAGGTGGACAAGGGGGACAGTGTCACTGATGCATGCACTGTCACTGCTCACCATCCTCGTGGCCTCCTCGAATGGTGACAGGACAGTGCATGCATCCCTGATCATGGCCCACTGGCGTGGGGAAAAAAAACCAAGCTCCCCTGACCCTGTCCTGGTGCCATAGTCGCACAGGTACTCATTGATGGCCCTCTGCTGCGTGTGCAGCCGCTGCAGCATGGCCAACGTTGAGTTCCACCTGGTGGGCATGTCACAGATTAGGCGGTTCTTGGGCAGGTTAAACTCCTTTTGGAGGTCCGTCAGCCGAGCACTGGCATTATATGACCGGCGGAAATGCACACAGACTTTCCTGGCCTGCCTCAGGACATCCTGTAAGCCCGGGTACCTGCCCAAGAACCGCTGCACACCAAGTTAAGGACGTGAGCCAAACAGGGCACATGGGTCATTTGTCCCTGTCGGAGGGCAGAGAGGAGGTTGGTGCCATTGTCGCAAACCACCATTCCTGCCTTAAGTTGGCGTGGCGTCAACCACCTCTGAACCTGCCCCTGCAGAGCTGACAGAACCTCTGCCCCAGTGTGGCTCCTGTCCCCCAAGCACACCAGCTCAAGCACCGCATGGCATCTTTTGGCCTGCGTACTTGCGTAGCCCCTTGAACGCCTACGGAGCACCGCTGGTTCCGAGGAAGAGGCCATGGAGGAAGAAGAAGAGGAGGGGGTGGAGGAGAGAGGTGTGTCACAATCAGCATTTTGGAGGCGTGGTGGCGGAACAACCTCCAACACTACTGCACCTTGTCCTGCATCCTTCCCAGCTGCCAGCAGAGTCACCCAATGCGCCGTGAAACTTAGGTAACGTCCCTGTCCATGCCTGCTAGACCATGAGTCAGCGGTAATATGCACCTTACCGCTGACCGCCCTGTCCAGCGAGGCATGGACATTGCCTTCCACATGCCGGTAGAGAGCCGGAATCGCCTTCCGTGAGAAAAAGTGGCGTTTGGGTACCTGCCACTGAGGAACCGCACATTCCACAAACTCACGGAAGGGGGCAGAGTCTAAAAGGCAGCAGTTGAAGTGCTAGCAATTTTGCCAAGCTAGCATTCAACCGCTGGGCATGTGGATGGCTGGGAGCAAACTTCTTTCGGCGGTGCAGCAGCTGGGGCAGGGAAATTTGCCTGGTACAATCTGACGTCGGTGTACCAAAAGCAGATTGCCCACAAGTACTTGACTGTGACACACCTAATTCTACACCTTCATTCCTCTCACTGCAGGTCTCAGAGAGGACTGAAGGTCTAGTGGGGTTGGAAATCTCAGCTGATGAGGAGCAAGGAGAGATCCTCTTTGTTCTTTGGTGTGGGTCTTTTAGATACGCTTGCCAACGAACTGCATGGCAGGTCAACATATGTCTGGTCAAGCATGTGGTACCCAAGCAGGAGATGTTTTGGCCACGCGAGATACGCTTGAGACATATGTTGCAAATAGCAGCGGTGCGATCTGATGCACTCGTCTCAAAAAAGGCCCACACCAAAGAACTTTTTGAATAACGCGCAGAGACTGCAGCGCCCTGCACATGTGGAGCTTTGGGGTGTGATGCAGTCAATGTGCTGCCCTTAGGCTGGCCCCTGGAGGGCATCCTGCCTCGTTGGTGATGTGCCGCCGCCTCCTCCTCCTCCTCCTCCTCCTCCTCCTCCTCTCTCCTATCAGGCACCCACGTTGAGTCAGTGACCTCATCATCCCCTCCCTCCTCATCACTGGAGCAAACCTGGCAGTATGCTGCAGCAGGGGGAGCATGACTGCCAGATTGCTGTCCATCTTGGGCACCCCCTCTGTCCGTGCTCATGTTACTGCCTTCATCGAGCTCAGTATCGTCATCAGAGCCTTCCAAACGCTGGGCATCCTCCTGGAGCATGTACCCAACACTGTGGTCAAACAGTTCGAGGGAATCCTCATGAGGACATGGTGGAGCTAGGGAAGGAGTCACTGATGACATTGAGCTGAGAGAAGAGGCCGCTGCTTTGCCAGACATAGCACCCTGGGCATGGGTGAGAGAGGATGAGGAGGATGAGGACGGCTTGGTCATCCACTCGACCAAGTCTTCCGCATGTTGCGGCTCAACACGGCCAGCTGCCGAAAAAAAGGCCAAGCGTGTCCCATGGCCACGTGCTGATGAGGATGCACCATCTCCACGACCAGCACTAGACACAGAGCCTGCTTGCCCTCTCTTATTGGCTTGTGACTGTCTGCCTCTCCTTCTTGGCCTTCCAGACATACTAATGGCCTGTAGCTGCACTAAGCTGGGATAGAACACCTGTAATTTTCTTCAAGTAGCTTTATATACTGTAACCAGACAAGCCTGCCTGTCAGTAGGAAGATAACAGGAACGGATCTAGCTGAACACTGTGAGCAGGACGCACTGTACTAAATGTAAATAGTCTAGCTGCCTGACCGTGGTACTAATAGGATCAAATAGAACACCTGTAATTTTCTTCAGGTAGCTTTATATACTGTAACCAGACAAGCCTGCCTGTCAGTAGGAAGATAACAGGAACGGATCTAGCTGTACACTGTGAGCAGGACGCACTGCACTAAATGTAAATAGTCTAGAAGATAACAGGAACGGATCTAGCTGTACACTGTGAGCAGGACGCACTGTACTAAATGTAAATAGTCTAGCTGCCTGACCGTGGTACTAATAGGATCAAATAGAACACCTGTAATTTTCTTCAGGTAGCTTTATATACTGTAACCAGACAAGCCTGCCTGTCAGTAGGAAGATAACAGGAACGGATCTAGCTGAACACTGTGAGCAGGACGCACTGTACTAAATGTAAATAGTCTAGCTGCCTGACCGTGGTACTAATAGGATCAAATAGAACACCTGTAATTTTCTTCAGGTAGCTTTATATACTGTAACCAGACAAGCCTGCCTGTCAGTAGGAATTTAACAGGAACGGATCTAGCTGAACACTGTGAGCAGGACGCACTGCACTAAATGTAAATAGTCTAGAAGATAACAGGAACGGATCTAGCTGAACACTGTGAGCAGGACGCACTGCACTAAATGTAAATAGTCTAGAAGATAACAGGAACGGATCTAGCTGAACACTGTGAGCAGGACGCACTGCACTAAATGTAAATAGTCTAGAAGATAACAGGAACGGATCTAGCTGAACACTGTGAGCAGGACGCACTGCACTAAATGTAAATAGCAGGAACGGATCTAGCTGAACACTGTGAGCAGGACGCACTGCACTAAATGTAAATAGTCTAGAAGATAACAGGAACGGATCTAGCTGAACACTGTGAGCAGGACGCACTGCACTAAATGTAAATAGTCTAGAAGATAACAGGAACGGATCTAGCTGAACACTGTGAGCAGGACGCACTGCACTAAATGTAAATAGCAGGAACGGATCTAGCTGAACACTGTGAGCAGGACGCACTGCACTAAATGTAAATAGTCTAGAAGATAACAGGAACGGCTCTAGCTGAACACTGTGAGCAGGACGCACTGCACTAAATGTAAATAGCAGGAACGGATCTAGCTGAACACTGTGAGCAGGACGCACTGCACTAAATGTAAATAGCAGGAACGGATCTAGCTGAACACTGTGAGCAGGACGCACTGCACTAAATGTAAATAGCAGGAACGGATCTAGCTGAACACTGTGAGCAGGACGCACTGCACTAAATGTAAATAGCAGGAACGGATCTAGCTGAACACTGTGAGCAGGACGCACTGCACTAAATGTAAATAGCAGGAACGGATCTAGCTGAACACTGTGAGCAGGACGCACTGCACTAAATGTAAATTGCAGGAACGGATCTAGCTGAACACTGTGAGCAGGACGCACTGTACTAAATGTAAATAGTCTAGCTGCCTGACCGTGGTACTAATAGGATCAAATAGAACACCTGTAATTTTCTTCAGGTAGCTTTATATACTGTAACCAGACAAGCCTGCCTGTCAGTAGGAATTTAACAGGAACGGATCTAGCTGAACACTGTGAGCAGGACGCACTGCACTAAATGTAAATAGTCTAGAAGATAACAGGAACGGATCTAGCTGAACACTGTGAGCAGGACGCACTGCACTAAATGTAAATAGCAGGAACGGATCTAGCTGAACACTGTGAGCAGGACGCACTGCACTAAATGTAAATAGTCTAGAAGATAACAGGAACGGATCTAGCTGAACACTGTGAGCAGGACGCACTGCACTAAATGTAAATAGTCTAGAAGATAACAGGAACGGATCTAGCTGAACACTGTGAGCAGGACGCACTGCACTAAATGTAAATAGCAGGAACGGATCTAGCTGAACACTGTGAGCAGGACGCACTGCACTAAATATAAATAGTCTAGAAGATAACAGGAACGGCTCTAGCTGAACACTGTGAGCAGGACGCACTGCACTAAATGTAAATAGCAGGAACGGATCTAGCTGAACACTGTGAGCAGGACGCACTGCACTAAATGTAAATAGCAGGAACGGATCTAGCTGAACACTGTGAGCAGGACGCACTGCACTAAATGTAAATAGCAGGAACGGATCTAGCTGAACACTGTGAGCAGGACGCACTGCACTAAATGTAAATAGCAGGAACGGATCTAGCTGAACACTGTGAGCAGGACGCACTGCACTAAATGTAAATTGCAGGAACGGATCTAGCTGAACACTGTGAGCAGGACGCACTGCACTAAATGTAAATAGTCTAGAAGATAACAGGAACGGATCTAGCTGAACACTGTGAGCAGGACGCACTGCACTAAATGTAAATAGCAGGAACGGATCTAGCTGAACACTGTGAGCAGGACGCACTGCATTAAATGTAAATAGTCTAGATAGAAGATAACAGGAACGGATGTAGCTAAACTGAATACAGTGTATATATATATATGCAACACCTGGGATGCATATATATACACAATACACTGTAAGTGCAGCTAACTGACTGACTGTTCTGCCTAATCTATCTAACTCAAATCAAATGACACTGTCTCTCTCTCTCTCTCTCTCAGCACACCGGAACACACACTACACAGGGCCACCGTGCAGGCGGTCTTATATAGTGTGGGGTGTGTACTAAATCCCCTGAGCCATAATTGGCCAAAGCCACCCTGGCTTTGGCCAATTACAGCTCTCTCTACTGACGGCGCTGTGATTGGCCAAGCATGCGGGTCATAGTGCATGCTTGGCCAATCATCAGCCAGCAATGCACTGCGATGCTGCAGTGAATTATGGGCCGTGACGCGCCACACAAATTTAGCGCGAACGGCCCATAACGTTCGCAATTCGTCGAACGATCGAACAGCCGATGTTCGAGTCGAACATGGGTTCGACTCGAACACGAAGCTCATCCCTACTCCTGGGACTTGTAGTTCTGCAACAGCTGGAGGTCCGCTAATTGCATATCCCTGGCATAGTGTATAGCCATCTTTTTACAAGTACATAGGCAGGGCCGGATTTGCCATAAGGCCACCGAGGCCAGGCCTTGGGGCGGCAGCGGTGCAGGGGTGGCGCCGCTCCTGAGGCGACTTCGCGGCCGCCCCCCCTTTCAGGCTGCCCGTTAAAGTTGATTAAGGGCACCGGTGCCCTTAGATAAGATGGCCGCGAGCCGCCCACTACTGCGCATGCGCAGTTCTGAAGCGGCCGGGCTCGGGAAAGCTCGTACGCGCTCGGGCGGGCGGCGCATGCGCAGTAGCGTGATGCCGCCCGGCGCCATTTCTGAAAAGATTAAAAAGTAATGACAGCGGTGCGGCGGCGGGGGGAGAGAGATGACATCTCTCATTGCCAGCACCGCTGTTCCGCCCTCCTTCATCTGGTGGCAGACAGGCAGCGTGGCAAGTGACATCAACATCTGGTGGCAGCATGGCAAGTGACATCCCCATCTGGTGGCAGCGTGGCAAGTGACATCCCCATCTGGTGGCAGCATGGCAAGTGACATCCCCATCTGGTGGCAGCGTGGCAAGTGACATCCCCATCTGGTGGCAGCGTGGCAAGTGACATCCCCATCTGGTGGCAGCGTGGCAAGTGACATCCCCATCTGGTGGCAGTGTGGCAAGTGACATCAACATCTGGTGGCAGCATGGCAAGTGACATCCCCATCTGGTGGCAGCGTGGCAAGTGACATCCCCATCTGGTGGCAGCGTGGCAAGTGACATCCCCATCTGGTGGCAGCGTGGCAAGTGACATCCCCATCTGGTGGCAGCGTGGCAAGTGACATCCCCATCTGGTGGCAGCGTGGCAAGTGACATCCCCATCTGGTGGCAGCGTGGCAAGTGACATCCCCATCTGGTGGCAGCATGGCAAGTGACATCCCCATCTGGTGGCAGCCAGGCAGTGTGGCAAGTGACATCTCCATCTGGTGGCAGCGTGGCAAGTGACATCCCCATCTGGTGGCAGCCAGGCAGTGTGGCAAGTGACATCTCCATCTGGTGGCAACGTGGCAAGTGACATCCCCATCTGGTGGCAGCGTGGCAAGTGACATCCCCATCTGGTGGCAGCGTGGCAAGTGACATCTCCATCTGGTGGCAGCGTGGCAAGTGACATCCCCATCTGGTGGCAGCGTGGCAAGTGACATCCCCATCTGGTGGCAGCGTGGCAAGTGACATCCCCATCTGGTGGCAGTGTGGCAAGTGACATCCCCATCTGGTGGCAGCCAGGCAGTGTGGCAAGTGACATCCCCATGTGGTGGCATCATGGCAAGTGACATCCCCATCTGGTAGCAGGCATAGTGTCAAGATGGTGGCAAGTGACACGCTCAGGGCTCCCAATGATTCTGCATTATGGTGAGTTGAACTATTTCATTTTACATTACAATGTAATGATAGAAATAATGTGTTTCAATCATCCTGACACCATACCAACCATGGTGCCGGAGATGATTGAGGCATTAACACCAGCCATTGCCCGCGAAAAATCTTTACCCCTCGCGCGCTTACCCTGAAGTATTTTTAGTCTGTGCAATTAAATCCAGTTATTTTCAGTGTTCTCGTGTGTGGAGATATGTTTTTAATTGATCTATTGTAGAAGTCATCGATAAAGGACAAGAATGGTGGTGTGTGTGGGGGGGGGGGGGGGGGCGGCATTGAAGGACCCGGCCTTGGGGCGCAAAGGGAGTAAATCCGGGCCTGTACATAGGAGGGAGTGGATGGGGAAACTCAGCTGTCAGGACCCGTTCACATCTCTCTGCATCACACAATTTCTTTTTTGGGCGTTTTGGAGCATTTCCACTTGAATGGGCTGCCCTTCGCGTCATAAACACCCCAAAGAATCTGCAGAACTTTTTTTAGAGCGGAGCATAGTGTGTTTTTTACCATGCTTTTTGGTATGCTTGCAGGGCGTTTGTCGCACAATTGGCGCTCCAGGGTCACATTTTTCCCCGTTTTCAATACTACAGCTTTGCGCCACATAGGCTGTTATGTGATCAATCAGCTCCTGCACACTCTGCCAAATGAACCATCTATGCAAGAAGAAGGTACAAAACTGTTGATGGCTGTGTATAGGGGGAGAAGCTCACTGACATTGCCTGCAATGGAAAAGCATGTAACTGCAGATGTGAGCGGGAGCAATCTCCTGGAGGAGGAGGGCAGGTGCAGTGTGTATGTTAATGAGATCAGCTGGTGAAGTACTTCCTTCTAAATTTTATGACAGGTGTAGCCATGCCCCCCGTAGGGGTTGCTGAATGTAGTGGTTCCCCTGTCCCCTGCCAGTCAGACATCCATCTCTCAGCAGTCACTCTGAGACATAGAACAGTCCATAAGCTTAGTTTTTGTTTTTTTATTTGAAGGGATTAAACTTGGATGGGAAATGGGGAATTATGGGATGTCCCAGAATATTCAGCACAAACTTGCTTGGGACTTCTATATACACCTCAGTATATACACTTCTCTCCAGCACAAACACTTGCTGCAGACTGTTACTTCACCAGACTAGCTAGCACCGCATGGTTAGGCCTGACACTGCTTCAGCGAGGCCTCAACGAATTGCCTTTTGCGGGCAGGGACCTTGGGACCCTGTGGTGTAGAAATAGTTCAGGTGCTAGCTGTCCTCTATTCAGCTATCACTCCCAGATAGCTCTCTTCAGGCCCTGCCAGCCAACCTGGCTGCAATGACCTCTTTTTACTGCCCTTCCCACAGTCCGCACTCCTGGTTCTGCACCCATCTCAAACTGCAATCTCCCAGTTCTCTCAGGCGTGTTTCCCCAGTCCTCCCGACTGTGCTCACTCACCAGCCCTCCCAGCTTTGACCAGTAGTCCTCCTTGGAGACCCTTAGAACTGTTCTCTCCCGCTGTCCTCCACTTGCTCTCTCATGTGCCTCTCCTTCCAGGAACTCGGCACTCCTCCAGGGTCACCCCCCCCCCCCCAGACTGGGGAACTCCCTGTGGGCCCCAACAGCCTCCACACTCTCTCACTCCAGCTCCTCCACCCGACAAACTCCTCCCCAGCTGGGCTGACCCCAGTTATTTAAAGAGACCTGCCCCCTGCCTATCCAAGTTGGGGATTGGTAAAGGCTCCTCAAGATACCCCAGGTAGCCCAACCTCTCTTCCCCTCCTCTCCTTCTAGCACTTTCTAGAAGGAAGACGGAGGTGACAGTGAAGTGGTGCGGCCTATCAGTCACCAGCTGCTACCCTGAGCCACTCCCAGCCCAGAATGAAAACAAACAGGCCTAGCAACCAGCTAGGCCTGCCTAACTATACCTCCTCTGCCAACAAAATCCTCATTCTAGCACCTACCTATACCTAGAGGGTGCTACACAGGTAATGGGTGAGTTTTATAAAGGAGACTGTGGGCTGAGGCATGGCCTGTTCTAGAAGACAGAAAAAGCTTTTTCTTTTCTGCAACAGAGGCACATTAATGGTTTGTATATTGGTACATAGGGAAGCTGGAATTTAGAAAATAAAAGGTGATATTAGCCTTTAACCTCTTGCCGACCGTATAAAACAGATATATGATGGCAAAGCGGCTCGGTTGCACCAGATCACGTACTAGGAACGTGATCTGGCACTTTTGGATAGGGGGCGTGCACCACTGGCGACGAGGCTGTGCTGTGATTAAACACAGCAGATGTCAATCTGCCAGCCAATGGATTACGGCTGGCACCTGCCGATCGTCATGAATTTACACAGGACAGAGCCCTACCTATGTAAACAAGGCAGAGCCCTGTCCTGTTATGGGGGAAGTAATGAATTTTCTTTACCCACAAAGCAGGGAATAAAATCCATCACTTGCCTTAGCAAAAGCACCACATACAGCACACCAAAACACTGGCTAGGCACACATTTAATCCTTTGATCACCCTAGATCAGGGGTCTAGTACTGGCAGGCCTCCAGCTGTTGTGAACCTACAAGTTCCATGAGGCATTGCAAGGCTGACAGTTACAAGCATGACTCCCACAGGCAGAGGCATGATGGGACTTGTAGTTTCGCAACAGCTGGAGGGCTGCCAGTTTGAGATCCCCTGCCCTAGATGTTTAACCCTTTCCCAGCCAGTGTCATTAGTACAGTGACAGTGCATATTTTTATCACTGATCACTGTATTAGTATCACTGGTTCCCAAAAAGTGTCATTTAGTGTTTGAGCATCCGCCGCCATATTGCAGTCCCGCTATAAGTCGCTGATCGCTGCCATTACTAGTAAATAAATAAAAACTCCAGTATACAGTATCTCACAAAAGTGAGTACAACCCTTACATTTTTATAAATATTTTATTATATCTTTTGATGTGACAACACTGAAGAAATGACACTTTGCTACAATGTAAAGTAGTGAGTGTACAGCTTGTATAACAGTGTAAATTTGCTGTCCCCTCAAAATAACTCAACACACAGCCATTAATGTCTAAACCACTGGCAACAAAAGTGAGTACACCCCTAAGTGAAAATGTCCAAATTGGACCCAAAGTGTCAATATTTTGTGTGTCCACCATTATTTTCCAGTACTGCCTTAACCCTCTTGGGCATGGAGTTCACCAGAGCTTCACAGGTTACCACTGGAGTCCTCTTCCACTCCTCCATGACGGCACCACGGAGCTGGTGGATGTTAGAGACCTTGCGCTCCTCCAGCTTCCATTTGAGGATGCCCCACAGATGCTCAATAGTGTTTAGGTCTGGAGACATGCTTGGCCAGTCCATCACCTTTACCCTCAGCTTCTTTAGGAAGGCAGTGGTCGTCTTGGAAGTGTGCCCTGCCCTGCGGCCCAGTCTCTGAAGGGAGGGGATCATGCTCTGCTTCAGTATATCACAGTACATGTTGACATTCATGGTTCCCTCAATGATCTGTAGCTCCCCAGTACCGGCAGCACTCATGCAGCCCCAGACCATGACACTCCCACCACCATGCTTGACTGTAGGCAAGACACACTTGTCTTTGTACTCCTCACCTGGTTGCCGCCACACATGCTTGTCACCATCTGAACCAAATAAGTTTATCTTGGTCTCATCAGACCACAGGACATGGTTCCAGTAATCCAGGTCTTTACTCTGCTTGTCTTTAGCAAACTGTTTGCAGGCTTTCTTATGCATCATCTTTAGAAGAGGCTTCCTTCTGGGATGATAGCCATGCAGACCAATTTGATGCAGTGTGTGGCGTATGGTCTGAGCACTGACAGGCTGACCCCCCCACCCCTTCAACCTCTGCAGCAATGCTGGCAGCACTCATATGTCTATTTCCCAAAGACAACCTCTGGATATGACGCTGAGCACGTGCACTCAACTTCTTTGGTTGACCATGGTGAGGCCTGTTCTGAGTGGAACCTGTCCTGTTAAACTGCTGTATGGTCTTGGCCACCGTGCTGCAGCTCAGTTTCAGGATCTTGCCAATCTTCTTTTAGCCTAGGCCATCTTTATGTAGAGCAACAATTCTTTTTTTTTCAGATCCTCAGAGAGTTCTTTGCCATGAGGTGCCATGTTGAACTTCCAGAGACCAGTATGAGAGAGTGAGAGCGATAACACCAAATTTAACACACCTGCTCCCCATTCACACCTGAGACCTTGTCTCACTAACTAACACTAACGAGTCACATAACACCGGGGAGGGAAAATGGCAAATGGGGCCCAATTTGGACATTTTCACTTAGGAGTGTCACACAGCTGCACTGATGTGATTGCCATTTCCCATTGGCTAACTCTACTATATATATTTTAGTGCTCACACCCGGATGGCATGTGTTAATTCACTAGCCGATACCTGGTTGTCAGCAGCAGATGTCCACTCTCCAACTTAAGGTAAGTGTAGGTTATACACAGGTATGGCTCCTCACCTTTTACGCCTGTTACAATTTCCTTGCTTCTCTCTTATTGCATTCTTTGTATGTTTTCCCATACTTGCTTACCTCTAATATACACTCCCCCCTTTTTTGGTGCAATCTCAACCCACAGTGGCGACTATCTGTTTGCTACAGGGAAGATTAGGCGTCCCTTGTGAACGCGCTTTGGCGATTTTGCATATTGACACATGGACTTCCCCCGCCATTTATGGATCCCTGCAGCCAGCATGTGACCCTTTATTTGTATGTCTTTTACCCCTCACATGAGTCTGATTATGTAAGTACTATAACTTTGGTTACTTTATATAGTGGCATGAATAAACCATTTTTTGAGGTTTTCTTTGCTATGTCACTGTTGTAATATGATTACTTATCTATATATTTATGTTTTAGAGACAAGAAATATTCCTACCCCTCTGTGTAAACTCCCCTGAAGAAGGAATATATAAGTCCGATTACATTTTATTCCGAAACATGTCGGGATGTACACATCAGCCACCTACCCCTACCCTACCAACTTGGATTGGGTTGGTCTCTTGGGTTTGATGGCTTTGGGTGATAGTATCCATCCATGCTTTGTATGTCTTATATCAACTCATTTTCAATACAGTCACCTTGTTTATTGTATTTTTGTCTTTGAGATATATTTTTTACCTCTGTAAACCAATAAAGTTGGCATAAGTTTGCCTTTTACTCATAATTACCTTTCCTATTTTTTCTGTCCCTGCCCTAAAAAGTCCAAAGGGGCGCCCCCTATATGCACCTTGTTTCATACAATCTATTGAATGTTCTATAGGATGATGGCAGGCCTGCACACCACCTAATTCTCATATAATCCAATTTTTTCACTTAGGGGTGTACTCACTTTTGTTGCCAGCGGTTTAGACATTAATGGCTGTGTGTTGAGTTATTTTGAGGGGACAGCAAATTTACACTGTTATACAAGCTGTACACTCACTACTTTACATTGTAGCAAAGTGTCATTTCTTCAGTGTTGTCACATGAAAAGATAGAATAAAATATTTACAAAAATGTGAGGGGTGTACTCACTTTTGTGAGATACTTTTGCGCAAACCAATCAATATACGCCTAATGGGATTTTTTTTTACCAAAAATATGTAGAATACATATTGGCCTAAATTTATCAAGAAATTAGATTTTTTTAGATTTTTTTTATTGGATATGTTTTAGAGCAGAATGTAAAAAGAATTGTTTTTTTCAAAATTATCTGCGTTTTTTTTGTTTATACTGCAAAAAAAAACAAAAAAAAAAAACGCAGAGGTGATCAAATACCAACAAGAGAAAGCTCTATTTGTGGAAAAAAAACATATATACATTTTAATTGGGTACAGTGTTGCATAACTGTGCAATTGTTAGTTAAATTAAGCACTTCAGCCCCGTAAGAATTGGCTGCTCAATGACCAGGCCATTTTTTGCGATTCGGCACTGCGTCGCTTTGACTGACAATTGCCGATATGTATTCTTCTACATATTTTTGGTAATAAAAATCGCAAAAAGCGTATACTGATTGGTTTGCACAAAAGTTATAGCGTCTACAAAATAGGGGATAGATTTAAGGCATTTTTATTATAATTACTATGTTTTTACTAGTAATGGCGGCGATCTGCGATTTTTATCGAGACTGTGACATTATGGCGGACACAACGGACACTTTTGACACATTTTTTAGTCGATTGACAATCATACAGCGATCGGTGCTATAAAAATGCACTGATTACTGTAAAAATGTCACTGGCAGTGAAGGGGTTAACACTAGGGGGCGATCAAGGGGTTAACTGTGTTCCCTAGGTGTGTGTTCTAATTGTGGGGGGTGGGAGTGACTATAGTAGCTGAGAGATCGTGGTTCACAGCTCGTAGGAACTCACAATCTTTCTGTCCACTCCTCTCAGAACTGGGATGTGTGCTTACACACATACGTCCCTGTTTTGCCTCTCGTGCCTGCGATCGCTTGTGGCCGGAGGTCATCGCAACCATCGGTCACGAGCATCGACAACCCAGCTGTGCAGCGCCTGCTATCCTGCTTAAAGGGACCAATGTATAGCTACGATGGTTCCCAGGATCGTGCCGAACTGCCGCAGTATAATGGCAGCAGCTGGTCGGCAAGCGGTTAACGCAGTGACGTATCGCACAAAATGCCCTGGTCATGAAGGGGGTAAATCTTCCAGAGATCAAGTGGTTAAGGTAAACACTGCCAAAATAACTCAGAATCTGTGCCCATTCAATATACAGAACTTTCTCATTCCCCTTTAATCTGCAACAGAGTATATAAAACAAGCACTAAAGAACTTGGTAAACTGTTTTTTGTTTTTTCAAAATTATCAGCCTTGTTTTGTTTAAATTGCAAAAAAATAAAAAAACGCAGAGGTGATCAAATGCCACTAAATCAAAGAAATGATACTTCCCAAAACCAAAATTGTTGCCAAAATCCCAGATGTTCAGAGCCAAGCAAAGAGGGTACCCCCAGTACGTTGGGACTTTAAGGGCAACTCATATATACAAATATATAGTAAAATATAAAGTTGTATTCATATACATAGATAAAAAGTTGGTGCATACATCACCATGGAACAATGTATCCAATACATAGTAAAATGTGACTATTGGCAGAGCTAGATGTGGGATTGATATGCTCTTGGCACTGTGTACCGACGCGTTTCAGGAACAACAAAGAATCCTTTCTTCAGGGGCATCCCATAGAGAAGATCATACGTTTGCATTACTCAAGAAGGCAGCTGTCAGGACTCGGATCCCTTTAAGACCCAGCAGAACTCACCTGACACAGCCTTTGCCCGGGAAACAACAGTGATTGGCCAGCTAACCTTTAAATCGCCTGTATCAGCACACAATCAGTGCTCGTGATAGAGTTGTTACCTTTGTGTGCTACTGCCTGACCCAGCTGATATCTGCTCTGTATATTTCGTTTATGACCCGGCTAGTTTTGACCCTGCTTGCTCGCTTCTGATTCGGTACCGTTTGGACTCTGATCTACCTGTGTATAACCCAGCTTGACTAGACTATGCTTTGCCTGATTCTACTGTAGTACCTTCATCTGCAGCGGTAAACTACAAGCACCAGCCAACATCTACCTTCATCTGCAGCGGTGAACTACAAGTCCCAGCTGACCTGCTCTGCTTAGACCTGCTCATGGTATGAGCTCTTGTTCCTTGAACTCTTTGCATAATCAGCACACTTGAACTGTTATCTGCTCCTAGCCTGACAGCAGCCTGTACCAAGATGTCATAGATAAAAAATATAGGTAGAAGTTCTGTAACACCACAGTGGTCCCCCTCAAAGGTGTCCACCATGGAGTGACACCGAGGCCCCAGATGCTCCTCACAAGGATCCCAAATAGTTGGTATCCCCAAAATAGCAGCTGGTATTGAAGTGGATATCAGTAATGTGTATGAAAAACTCCAGATTGCCGGAGAAATTGCCAGCTGTCAGCAGGGGAGAGAAGATGGTCTCTCATCCGAGGAGGAGATAAATTGTGGCCAAAGTCAACCAGGAGCAGCAGCGTCAGGACACTGGCGATTGATAGATATATCAAGTGCATACCACTGATATCAATTGTTTGTATGAAGAGAAAAAAATGAAGAGACCTAAAGGGACCCCCCCCCAAAAAAAAAAAAGAGGACAGAGAGACTGGACGGATAGGTCTTGGAAGCTAAACACCTCATAGGCAATGGATATCTCAGTGAAGGTCCAATTGGTGATCACATGTATGACATCAGAGCTGGTATATTCTAGGTGAACAGAAATAACACAGTAGTAGTATTCTATTTTTTATCTATGACAAGCTTGGTACGGGCTGCCTTGTTGAGTATTGCAAACTTATGATATTCTCTATGGAATGCCCCTGAAGAAAGCATTCTTCATTGTTCCTGAAACGCGTTGGGCATAGTGCCAAGAGAATATCAATACCGCATCTAGCTCTGCCAATAGTCACATTTTGCTATGTATTGGATAAGTTGTTCCATGGTGATGTATGCACCAATTTTTTTATCTATGTATATGAATAAAACGTTATACAGTGAAACCTTGGATTACGAGCATAATCTGTTCCAGAAGAATGCTTGTAATCCAAAGCACTAGCATATCAAAGCGAGTTTCCCCATAGAAGTCAATGGAAACGAAGATAATTCGTTCCACATTGACTTCTGTTGTATGCAGTACCGCATGTGGCCAGAGGTTGGGGGGGGCGGCGGAGAGCCTCGGAAATACTCGGAGACCGCTCGGATGCACTCGGAAAGACTCAGGAATGGAGTATTTCTGAGTGTTTCAAAGTATTTCCGAGTGTTTCCGAGTATTTCCGAATGGCTCCGGACGGCTCAGAGTGTCACCGGCGCCCCCGCACCACTGGCCAAATGCGGTACTGCACACTGCAGAGGCTTGAATCCTGCTTGTTTTGAGAGACAACACTCGCAAACTGAGTCAGGATTTAAAAAAAAAAAAAAAATAGCTCGTATTGCGAAACGCTCGTTAACCGCGTTACTCGCAATCTGAGGTATTGCTGTATTTTACTATAGATTTGTATATGTAAGTTGCCCTTAAAAACTCAACGTACTGGGGGGGGGGGGGGGTACCCTCTTTGCTTGAAAATGCCACTAAAAGAAAGCTCTATTTGTGAGGGAAAAAAAGGACACAAATTTTATTTGGGTACAGCATCGCACCACCGCGCAAAAGTCAGTTAAAGTAATGCAGTGCCATATTGCAAAAAAAATGCCCTGGTCATGAAGGGAGGTAAATCTTCCGGAGATCAAGTGACTCAGGATCTGTGCTCATTCAATATACAGAACTTTCTAATTTCCCTTTAAATTGCAACAGTGTATCTAAAGCAAGCACTAAAGAACATGTGTTTTTTTTTTTTTAAGCAATACACAGCTGTGCTTGTCATCTTGGTCACTGAGTAGGAAAGCACCAACCGCTTGTTATATTATATGGCCGGACCATTGACATACGCAACATTTCACGGCGGCGTTTGCAGCAAGATCGATCCTTGCTCTTCGCCGTGTTTTGCACGAACTTCGATAAATCATCTGTCAGACAGAATGAACTTTTTAACTAATTGGAGGACCCGGACATTTATCTTATTAGTTTTACAAGCCGCTTTGAATTGTTTTTTTTGTTTTTTTTAATATTAAAATATACGTCTTAAAAAAAAAAAAAAGGATGTCTGAATTGGCAATGACTAATGACTTTATTTAGACTACCGGAATTAATTGACATAACTTAATTAACTAATGGACTGCAGGGAACGGCTATGGCATGGGAAAAAAAATGGAGCGCTTTGTGCCAAAAAACATCAATATTACTTCAATGCTTAGAAAATAATGGCAGTTTGGGTTTTATCTAATTAAAAGGAGACATCCTTGTTTTGAAATTCTGCGGGACATTTACATTTAACGTTATATAGACAGCATTCCGACTCCTTCAAATGTGTGCCCTAAAGAAAAAAAAAATTTATTAGAAGGGGGAAAAAAACAGCTAAATATATTTATATCTATAGATCTTTAGATCTATAGATCTATAGATAGATCTATAGATCTATCTATAGATCTATCTATAGATATATATCTATATATAGATATATCTATATTCAAAAGGCTATTCCATGAGTCAGGCTAAAAGGTGCCATGCAGTGCTATAGCTGGTGTGTTTAGGGGAGAGGAACCACACCGGAGCAGAGATTCTTGCAGCTCTGCAGGGTCAGGCCCAGAGTTGGTTCATACCACGCCAGCTGGAGCCAGGAATGGTGGTGTGTGATAATGGCTCAAACCTCCTGTCCGCCCTTAGACAGGGAAAGTTGACACATGTGCCATGCCTGGCACATGTCCTCAATTTGGTGGTGCAGAGTTTCCTAAATACGTACCCAGGGTTGCAAGATGTGCTAAAGCTGGCCAGAAGAGTCTGTAGCCATTTCAGGCGGTCATACACAGCCAGTGCTCAGTTGGCTGAAATTCAGCGGGAATTCCACCTGCCCATAAACCGCCTGATTTATTACATGCCCACCAGGTGGAACTCGACTTCGGCAATGCTACAGCGGCTATACATGCAGCAGAGGGCCGTCAAGAAGTGCCTGTGCGAGTACGGCGCGACGACAGGCTCAGGCCGCCTCGGCTTTTTTTCCCTACACCAATGACTGATCATTAAGGATGCATGCACTGCATTATCACCATTTGAGGAGGCCACAAGGATGGTGAGCCGTAACAGTGCATGCATCAGTGACACAATCCCTGTTGTGTTCCTGCTGGAGCAGACTCTGCGTGGCATTATGAACAGGGCACTGGAGGCAGAGCAGCAGGAGGAAGAGGAGGACTTCCTTTCCTCTCAAGGCCCTCTTTATCCAGACACTATCATTCCTATGTCACAGAACACACATGAGGAGAGAGTGGAGGAGGATGAGGAGGAAGATTCTGGCACTTTCATAGGCTTCGAAGAAAAGAAGAGGAAGACATGCGTCAATCTGTAAGTGATGGTTTTCCAACCCCAGGACCCTTGGGAGTAGTACGTGGCTGGGAGGAGGAAGTTCCAGATGCTGTCATTCTGAGTGACCCCGAGGAGTCTGTTTCTCAAGCATCTGCAAATTTGAGGCGCATGAGCAACCTCATGCTTCAAAGCCTGCGAAGGGACCCAAGAATACGTGGCATAAAGGAGAAGGATGATTACTGGTTGGCAACCCTCCTTGACCACCGGTATAAGTAAGGGGAAGGTCACAGAACTCATCCTGTCCCCACAGAGAGTGCAGAAGATAAAATCTCTTGAGGACACGTTAAAGAGGATTTTATTGAACGTTTTTCCTGAATCCAGTAGGTTACAGTGTCATGTAAAACTTCGTTTTGAGTCTTCTGTTGGTCAAGAGGAGCATTTGAGAAAGCGCCCACCTATGTGAGGCATTTCGGAATTTTTTTAGTCCCCGCTGCCCAGGGCTGTCAGCTTACACATCCCATCGGCAGCGTCTGCATCACATGGTGTAAGATTACCTCTGGGGCCAAAACAGAGATGGAGAGCTTTCCAGCCGATGATCCACTGACTTACTGGATCATGAAAATAGACCACTGGCCAGAACTTGTCCAGTATGCTATTGAGTTGTTGGGCTGCTCTGCATCCAGCGTGCTTTCAGAATGGGCATTCAGTGCTGCAGGAGGTTTTGTTACTGATCATAGAACGCATCTGTCCACAGACTCCGTGGACCGTTTGACTTTTATAAAATTAATCAGTCCTAGATTACCAGCTATGAAGCCCCTGATGCCGATGTCACTGATTAAGTCTTTTTGAGATGTGAAATTTCTGCAGGACTTCGAGGCTGCCTAGCATTTAAGGGTCTTCAATCATTTCATCTGGAAGAATGTTTTTGATATAGGTTTCATGGGCACAATTAACACCCAAAGAACAATTTTTCTGCACCTGTTTAACAGGTGCATATTATTGCAATTTTTTACAGCAATTCCAATTCTTGATTTAATCAAGATTACCTCTATAGCGTTACGGTGGGAAGGCGCCCCCGACACCCAAAGACCAATTTTTATGTACTCGTTACTTCTATCCAAAGTCAAAGTGACACCAGAATGTATCCAAAAAATCTTTAATCTTGTACCCAGTGCACTACATTGTGGCCTCATCATACACACTGGCTCCCCAGCTGTTGCTGAGAAAAATTAAGGCAGCTTGCAGGGAAAGTTTAATTTTTTTTGGCTTTATAAATGCAATTATTGCTACAGCAGATTCTAGACATAGTACAGATCTGCCACTTTACAGGTGGACTAAGGGGGTCCTCCAGGCACTATATTGGAAGGATTTTTTCATTTTTATGCTTTCACTTTAAAAATCAAACAATCACAAATCATTTGAAAATGACGTTTTTCACAAACTTTTTTTTTTATGATACATGTCCCCCAGGGCAGGAACTGGACCCCTATAACCATTGTAGGCCCAATTACTTGCATATAAGCCTTCAAAATGGACACTTTTGATTTTTGACGTTCGGGTCCCATCGAACTAACTTATACTCACTATGCTCTCTACTCCTATCAGCATGTATTTCAGGGGTCATGCCCTTTGTTAGGCTTATTACCCTTATCAACCAATTGTTTAATCCCTAAGATTGTCAGGATTTGATTGGCTGAGCTTATTTTCGTTCCCCTCTCCTAAGTTCTGCCCTCTATTCTTGCAGTAGTTGGCGTTTTCTATGTATAGCTCTTGCTTATGTAGTACATTTTTCTTGATCAAATTAAGGATCTCGTTCCACTTCGTTTTTTTAGTATTTAATCTTATAATGTATTTAATCAGAAGTTGTTTCTTTATGGGCACTCACTGATAATTGCTTTTATTTTTCTGGGAAGGAGAAACAGCTAGCATTTTCAGAAAAACAGAGTGAGTAAGAAACAAGTACGACAATTAGAGTGGACCAAGGAACAGATAGATGTAAACATCTATCTGTTCTATCTATCTATCTATCTATCTATCTATCTATCTATCTATCTATCTATCTATCTATCTATCTATCTATCTATCTATCTATCTATCTATCTATCTATCTATCTATCTATCTATCTACAGTGGGGAGAACAAGTATTTGATACACTGCCGACTTTGCAGGTTTTCCTACTTACAAAGCATGTAGAGGTCTGTAATTTTTATCAGAGGTACTCTTCAACTGTGAGAAACGTAATCTAAAACAAAAATCTAGAAAATCACATTGTATGATTTTTAAGTAATTCATTTGCATTTTATTGCATCACATAAGTATTTGATACATCAGAAAAGCAGAACCTAATATTTGGTACAGAAACCTTTGTTTGCAATTACAGAGATCATATGTTTCCTGTAGTTCTTGACCAGGTTTGCACACACTGCAAGCAAGGATTTTGGCCCACTCCTCCATACAGACCTTCTCCAGATCCTTGAGGTTTCGGGGCTGTCGCTGGGCAATACGGACTTTCAGCTCCCTCCAAAGATTTTCTATTGGGTTCAGGTCTGGAGACTGGCTCAGCCACTCCAGGACCTTGAGATGCTTCTTTCAATAGGTGGTAAAAGTTGGGGAAATGTGTTTTTTATTCTTTTATAAATTAAGAAAAGGGGATGGGATATGTTATGTTTTGTTTAGATAAGAAGGAATGTCACTAAGAGAACTCTATGTTATAATTAGAGGATTAAGGTAGGGCACTGTTGTTATATAGTAACTAGGTACATTTTATTGGAGTGGTTCTCGATGGAAGTAAAAGTAGAGAATTTCTCCTCTTTATAAATGAAATAAAAAGGGTTTGGGAAAATTACAGGAGTTTTTTTTTTCCCTAGTCCTATTGCGGGGGAGGGGGGGGGGACACTGGGTGGTGTGGGATGATGGAATACCTCTAACATGATGGAATACCTCTAATATGATGGAGTATATTGTGAGATAGGTCCATGGTTATGTTGATTGTGTTTCATGTTTTGTTCATTATGTATGTTTTGTATACGCTTGTATTTGTATTTGGCATATATTTATATGGGATTGAATTGAAATGGAATGTTTTTATATGTATAAAAATGTAATAAAAATAATTGAAAAGAGATGCTTCTTACGGAGCCACTCCTTAGTTGCCCTGGCTGTGTGTTTCGGGTCGTTGTCATGCTGGAAGACCCAGCCACGACCCATCTTCAATGCTCTTACTGAGGAAAGGAGGTTGTTGGCCAAGATCTCGCGATACATGGCCCCATCCATCCTCCCCTCACTAGGGTGCAGTCGTCCTGCCCCCTTTGCAGAAAAGCAGCCCCAAAGAATGATGTTTCCACCTCCATGCTTCATGGTTGGGATGTTGTTCTTGGGGTTGTACTCATCCTTCTTCCTCCAAACACGGCGAGCGGAGTTTAGACCAAAAAGCTCTATTTTTGTCTCATCAAACCACATGACCTTCTCCCATTCCTCCTCTGGATCATCCAGATGGTCATTGGCAAACTTCAGACGGGCCTGGACATGCGCTGGCTTGAGCAGGGGGACCTTGCGTGCGCTGCAGGTTTTTAATCAATGACGGCATAGTGTGTTACTAATGGTTTTCTTGGAGACTGTGGTCCCAGCTCTCTTCAGGTCATTGACCAGGACCTGCCGTGTAGTTCTGGGCTGATTCCTCACCTTCCCCATGATCATTGATGTCCCACAAGGTGAGATCTTGCATGGAGCCCCAGACCGAGGCAGATTGACCGTCATCTTGAACTTTTTCCATTTTCTAATTATTGCGCCAACAGTTGTTGCCTTCTCACCAAGCCTATTGTCCTGTAGCCCATCCCAGCCTTGTGCAGGTCTACAATTTTATCCCTGATGTCCTTACACAGCTCTCTGGTCTTGGCCATTGTGGAGAGGTTGGAGTCTGTTTGATTAGGCAGCACAGTGATGTAGTGGGTAGCACTCTCGCCTAGCAGTAAAAAGGGTTGCTGGTTCGAATTCCAACCACGACACTACCTGCCTGGAGTTTGCATGTTCTCCCTGTGCCTGCGTGGGTTTCCTCCGGGTACTCCGGTTTCTTCCCACACTCCAAAGACATGCTGGTAGTTTATTGGTCCCTAGTATATGAATGTGAGTTGGGAACCTTGGATTGTGTGGACCGATATGAGTGTGCGATGTGTGTTTGGAGCGCTGCATAAATTGACGGCGCTATATGGGTACCTTATAATGGAGGAGCATCTTGATGAGACGCTATGTGCAGGGATAGGGACAATTGTAGACACACCCACACTCACTCAGGTTGAACTGGATGAACTGGTGTCTTTATTCAACCTTGCTTACTATCTAATAGGGATGAGCTTCGTGTTCGAGTCGAACCCATGTTCGACTCGAACATCGGCTGTTCGATCGTTCGCCGAATTGCGAACGTTATGGGCCGTTCGCGCTAAATTCGTGTGGCGCGTCACAGCCCATAATTCACTGCGGCATCGCAGTGCATTGCTGGCTGATGATTGGCCAAGCATGCACTATGACCCGCATGCTTGGCCAATCACAGCGCTGTCAGTAGAGAGAGCTGTAATTGGCCAAAGCCAGGGTGGCTTTGGCCAATTATGGCTCAGGGGATTTAGTACACACCCCACACTATATAAGGCCGCCTGCACGGCGGCCCTGTGTAGTGTGTGTTCCGGTGTGCTGAGAGATAGAGAGAGAGAGAGACAGTGTCATTTGATTTGAGTTAGATAGATTAGGCAGAACAGTCAGTCAGTTAGCTGCACTTACAGTGTATTGTGTATATATATGCATCCCAGGTGTTGCATATATATATATATACACTGTATTCAGTTTAGCTAGATCCGTTCCTGTTATCTTCTATCTAGACTATTTACATTTAATGCAGTGCGTCCTGCTCACAGTGTTCAGCTAGATCCGTTCCTGCTATTTACATTTAGTGCAGTGCGTCCTGCTCACAGTGTTCAGCTAGATCCGTTCCTGTTATCTTCTAGACTATTTACATTTAGTGCAGTGCGTCCTGCTCACAGTGTTCAGCTAGATCCGTTCCTGCAATTTACATTTAGTGCAGTGCGTCCTGCTCACAGTGTTCAGCTAGATCCGTTCCTGCTATTTACATTTAGTGCAGTGCGTCCTGCTCACAGTGTTCAGCTAGATCCGTTCCTGCTATTTACATTTAGTGCAGTGCGTCCTGCTCACAGTGTTCAGCTAGATCCGTTCCTGCTATTTACATTTAGTGCAGTGCGTCCTGCTCACAGTGTTCAGCTAGATCCGTTCCTGTTATCTTCTAGACTATTTACATTTAGTGCAGTGCGTCCTGCTCACAGTGTTCAGCTAGATCCGTTCCTGCAATTTACATTTAGTGCAGTGCGTCCTGCTCACAGTGTTCAGCTAGATCCGTTCCTGCTATTTACATTTAGTGCAGTGCGTCCTGCTCACAGTGTTCAGCTAGATCCGTTCCTGCTATTTACATTTAGTGCAGTGCGTCCTGCTCACAGTGTTCAGCTAGATCCGTTCCTGCTATTTACATTTAGTGCAGTGCGTCCTGCTCACAGTGTTCAGCTAGATCCGTTCCTGCTATTTACATTTAGTGCAGTGCGTCCTGCGCACAGTGTTCAGCTAGAGCCGTTCCTGCTATTTACATTTAGTGCAGTGCGTCCTGCTCACAGTGTTCAGCTAGATCCATTCCTGTTATCTTCTAGACTATTTACATTTAGTGCAGTGCGTCCTGCTCACAGTGTTCAGCTAGATCCGTTCCTGTTATCTTCTAGACTATTTACATTTAGTGCAGTGCGTCCTGCTCACAGTGTTCAGCTAGATCCGTTCCTGCTATTTACATTTAGTGCAGTGCGTCCTGCTCACAGTGTTCAGCTAGATCCGTTCCTGTTAAATTCCTACTGACCGGCAGGCTTGTCTGGTTACAGTATATAAAGCTACCTGAAGAAAATTACAGGTGTTCTATTTGATCCTATTAGTACCACGGTCAGGCAGCTAGACTATTTACATTTAGTACAGTGCGTCCTGCTCACAGTGTTCAGCTAGATCCGTTCCTGTTATCTTCCTACTGACAGGCAGGCTTGTCTGGTTACAGTATATAAAGCTACCTGAAGAAAATTACAGGTGTTCTATTTGATCCTATTAGTACCACGGTCAGGCAGCTAGACTATTTACATTTAGTACAGTGCGTCCTGCTCACAGTGTACAGCTAGATCCGTTCCTGTTATCTTCCTACTGACAGGCAGGCTTGTCTGGTTACAGTATATAAAGCTACCTGAAGAAAATTACAGGTGTTCTATTTGATCCTATTAGTACCACGGTCAGGCAGCTAGACTATTTACATTTAGTACAGTGCGTCCTGCTCACAGTGTACAGCTAGATCCGTTCCTGTTATCTTCCTACTGACAGGCAGGCTTGTCTGGTTACAGTATATAAAGCTACCTGAAGAAAATTACAGGTGTTCTATTTGATCCTATTAGTACCACGGTCAGGCAGCTAGACTATTTACATTTAGTACAGTGCGTCCTGCTCACAGTGTTCAGCTAGATCCGTTCCTGTTATCTTCCTACTGACAGGCAGGCTTGTCTGGTTACAGTATATAAAGCTACTTGAAGAAAATTACAGGTGTTCTATCCCAGCTTAGTGCAGCTACAGGCCATTAGTATGTCTGGAAGGCCAAGAAGGAGAGGCAGACAGTCACAAGCCAATAAGAGAGGGCAAGCAGGCTCTGTGTCTAGTGCTGGTCGTGGAGACGGTGCATCCTCATCAGCACGTGGCCATGGGACACGCTTGGCCTTTTTTTCGGCAGCTGGCCATGTTGAGCCGCAACATGCGGAAGACTTGGTCGAGTGGATGACCAAGCCGTCCTCATCCTCCTCATCCTCTCTCACCCATGCCCAGGGTGCTTTGTCTGGCAAAGCAGCGGCCTCTTCCCTCAGCTCAATGTCATCAGTGACTCCTTCCCTAGCTCCACCATGTCCTCATGAGGATTCCCTCGAACTGTTTGACCACAGTGTTGGGTACATGCTCCAGGAGGATGTCCAGCGTTTGGAAGGCTCTGATGACGATACTGAGCTCGATGAAGGCAGTAACATGAGCGCGGACAGAGGGGGTGCCCAAGAAGGACAGCAATCTGGCAGTCATGCTCCCCCTGCTGCAGCATACTGCCAGGTTTGCTCCAGTGATGAGGAGGGAGGGGATGATGAGGTCACTGACTCAACGTGGGTGCCTGATAGGAGAGAGGAGGAGGAGGAGGAGGAGGAGGAGGAGGAGGAGGAGGCGGCAGCACATCACCAACGAGGCAGGATGCCCTCCAGGGGCCAGCCTAAGGGCAGCACATTGACTGCATCACACCCCAAAGCTCCACATGTGCAGGGCGCTGCAGTCTCTGCGCGTTATTCAAAAAGTTCTTTGGTGTGGGCCTTTTTTGAGACGAGTGCATCAGATCGCACCGCTGCTATTTGCAACATATGTCTCAAGCGTATCTCGCGTGGCCAAAATATCTCCCGCTTGGGTACCACATGCTTGACCAGACATATGTTGACCTGCCATGCAGTTCGTTGGCAAGCGTATCTAAAAGACCCACACCAAAGAACAAAGAGGATCTCTCCTTGCTCCTCATCAGCTGAGATTTCCAACCCCACTAGACCTTCAGTCCTCTCTGAGACCTGCAGTGAGAGGAATGAAGGTGTAGAATTAGGTGTGTCACAGCCAAGTACTTGTGGGCAATCTGCTTTTGGTACACCGACGTCAGATTGTACCAGGCAAATTTCCCTGCCCCAGCTGCTGCACCGCCGAAAGAAGTTTGCTCCCAGCCATCCACATGCCCAGCGGTTGAATGCTAGCTTGGCAAAATTGCTAGCACTTCAACTGCTGCCTTTTCAGTTGGTAGACTCTGCCCCCTTCCGTGAGTTTGTGGAATGTGCGGTTCCTCAGTGGCAGGTACCCAAACGCCACTTTTTCTCACGGAAGGCGATTCCGGCTCTCTACCGGCATGTGGAAGGCAATGTCCATGCCTCGCTGGACAGGGCGGTCAGCGGTAAGGTGCATATTACCGCTGACTCATGGTCTAGCAGGCATGGACAGGGACGTTACCTAAGTTTCACGGCGCATTGGGTGACTCTGCTGGCAGCTGGGAAGGATGCAGGACAAGGTGCAGTAGTGTTGGAGGTTGTTCCGCCACCACGCCTCCAAAATGCTGATTGTGACACACCTCTCTCCTCCACCCCCTCCTCTTCTTCTTCCTCCATGGCCTCTTCCTCGGAACCAGCGGTGCTCCGTAGGCGTTCAAGGGGCTACGCAAGTACGCAGGCCAAAAGATGCCATGCGGTGCTTGAGCTGGTGTGCTTGGGGGACAGGAGCCACACTGGGGCAGAGGTTCTGTCAGCTCTGCAGGGGCAGGTTCAGAGGTGGTTGACGCCACGCCAACTTAAGGCAGGAATGGTGGTTTGCGACAATGGCACCAACCTCCTCTCTGCCCTCCGACAGGGACAAATGACCCATGTGCCCTGTTTGGCTCACGTCCTTAACTTGGTGGTGCAGCGGTTCTTGGGCAGGTACCCGGGCTTACAGGATGTCCTGAGGCAGGCCAGGAAAGTCTGTGTGCATTTCCGCCGGTCTGACGGACCTCCAAAAGGAGTTTAACCTGCCCAAGAACCGCCTAATCTGTGACATGCCCACCAGGTGGAACTCAACGTTGGCCATGCTGCAGCGGCTGCACACGCAGCAGAGGGCCATAAATGAGTACCTGTGCGACTATGGCACCAGGACAGGGTCAGGGGAGCTTGGTTTTTTTTCCCCACGCCAGTGGGCCATGATCAGGGATGCATGCACTGTCCTGTCACCATTCGAGGAGGCCACGAGGATGGTGAGCAGTGACAGTGCATGCATCAGTGACACTGTCCCCCTTGTCCACCTGTTGGAGCACACGCTGCGTGGAATAATGGACAGGGCACTTGAGGCAGAACAGAGGCAGGAAGAGGAGGACTTCCTTAGCTCTCAAGGCCCCCTTTATCCAGACAGTGTTCCTGCGTGCCCGCCGATCACACAGGAAGAGGACGAGGAGGAAGAGGAGGAGGAGGAAGATTGTGTCAGTATGGAGGTGGAGCCTGGCACTCAGCATCAGCAGCAGTCTTTAAGGGATCAGTCCCAAGAAACACATGGACTTGTACGTGGCTGGGAGGAGGTGGCTGCGGACCATGTCGTTCTTAGTGTCCCAGAGGACTCCGGACCGAATGCCTCAGCAAACCTACGCTGCATGGCCTCCCTGATCCTGCAAAGCCTGCGTAAGGATCCTCGTATTCGTGGTATCAAGGAGAAGGACCAATACTGGCTGGCAACCCTCCTTGATCCACGTTACAAGGGTAAGGTTGCGGACCTTATCTTGCCATCGCAGAGGGAGCAGAGGATGAAACATCTTCGGGAGGCCTTGCAGAAAGGTCTGTGCAACGCGTTCCCAGAGACTGGGAGGTTACAAACTCCTGTTTCTGGACAACGTGTTGCTGAGGCTTCGGTCAGTCAAAGAAGGAGCGGTGGAGAAGGTGGCCGTCTGACCGATGCGTTCAGACAATTTTTTGGTCCGCAGCCCCAAGGTATGATCGGTTCCAGCAACCATCGCCAGCGTCTGTTTTACATGGTGCAGGAATACCTAGGGGCAAGATCAGACTTGGACACCTTTCCCACCGAAAATCCTCTGGGTTACTGGGTCTTGAGGATGGATCACTGGCCAGAGCTTGCACAGTATGCAATTGAGCTACTGGCCTGTCCTGCATCCAGCGTTCTTTCGGAACGCACATTCAGTGCTGCTGGAGGCGTGGTAACCGATCACAGGGTGCGTCTGTCCACCGACTCGGTCGATCGGCTGACCTTCATAAAAATGAATGAGTCTTGGATCACCACCAGCTACCAAGCACCTGATGCTGATGTAACCGAATAATTTTTTTTGAAATCTCAGATCCCTTCAAAGACTGCCTATGCTGATGCTGAGTGACTATCCCTGAGTAATTATCCTCTTCCTCCTCAATCATCACGCTGATAGCTTGTAAGAACATTTTTGGTTCTGGGCGCCACCACCAGTGCCTAAGGCACAATTTTTCAGCCCCTGTTTAACAGGGGCGTGTAATTACAATTTTTGATGTAATACTTTGCAGCAGGGCTCGTTCCTGCATTCCAACTAGAGTGTCTGTGAGGGGTTGCAGTGTTGTGGCACCAGCACCAGTGCCTAGGGCCCAATTTTTCTGCCCCTGTCTAACAGGGGCGTGTAATTACAATTTTTGATGCAATACTTTGCAGCAGGGCTCGTTCCTGCGTTCCAACTAGAGTGTCTGTGAGGGGTTGCAGTGTTGTGGCACCAGCACCAGTGCCTAAGGCCCAATTTTTCTGCCCCTGTCTAACAGGGGCGTGTAATTACAATTTTTGATGCAATACTTTGCAGCAGGGCTCGTTCCTGCGTTCCAACTAGAGTGTCTGTGAGGGGTTGCAGTGTTGTGGCACCAGCACCAGTGCCTAAGGCCCAATTTTTCTGCCCCTGTCTAACAGGGGCGTGTAATTACAATTTTTGAAGCAATAATTTGCAGCAGGGCTCGTTCCTGCGTTCCAACTAGAGTGTCTGTGAGGGGTTGCAGTGTTGTGGCACCAGCACCAGTGCCTAAGGCCTAATTTTTCAGCTCCTGTTCAACAGGGGCATGTAATTACAATTCTTGATCTAATATTTCACAGCAGGGCCCTGTGAGGGCTTACAGTGTTGTGGCCACAGCAACACCTAAGGCCCAAATTTCTGCTGAGTATATAGGGCAGGACCCTACTTTCAAACATCTAACTTACAAACGACTCCTACTTGCAAACGGAAGGAGACAACAGGAAGTGAGATGAAATCTACCCCTAGGAAGGGAAATTCTCTCCTGTAAGAGTTAATATGGGAAAACAAGTTCTCCTTTCCACTGATGCTTTCCAATCCTTGTTCCACAAAAAAACCCAAATTTTCAAAAAACATTTTTCATTGGGACAAAAAAGTGAGGTGAAATCTTCTGAAGAGGAGGAAAGACAGCAAAACAAATGTCACAGGGGTGATAACCCTTCCCTATGTTTTCCAAAAAGCTTAGAAAAGATTTTTTGGCTGGAGCTAAACACGTTAAAAATGTTCAAAATTACAAACAGATTCTACTTAACAACAAACCTACAGTCCCTGTCTTGTTTGCACCGCCTGTATACTGCTGTTCAGAGTATATAGGGCCTGGTGGCCCCACACCTTTCCTTATTTTAATTTGGGTGCGGGGTTCCCCTTAATATCCATACAAGACCCAAAGGGACTGGTAATGGACTGGGGGGTACCCATGCCGTTTGTCTCACTGATTTTCATCCATATTGCCATGACCCGACATGACATTAAACCCGCAAGCAGTTTTAAATGAGATTTTTTCCTTTAAAAATGACATTTGGTGCAGGGACTGTTCTAAACATGGGAAACACGCGTCACTTTACAGGCATACTATAGACACCCCCCAGGTACGATATTTAAAGGAATATTTCACTTTTTTTTTTTTACTTTAAGCATCATTAAAATCACTGCTCCCGAAAAAACGGCCGTTTTTAAAAGTTTTTTTTGCATTGATACATGTCCCCTGGGGTAGGACCCGGGTCCCCAAACCCTTTTTAGGACAATACCATGCAAATTAGCCTTTAAAATGAGCACTTTTGATTTCGAACGTTCGAGTCCCATAGACGTCAATGGGGTTCTAACGTTCGTGCGAACTTTCGGTCCGTTCGCGGGTTCTGGTGCGAACCGAACCGGGGGGTGTTCGGCTCATCCCTACTATCTAACTATGATTGAGTGTCTGGACAGGTGTCTTTTATACAGGTAACGAGTTCATACAGGTGCAGTTAACACAGGTAATGAGTGGAGAACAGGAGGGCTTCTTAACCGCTTGCCGTTCGCCCACCGTCATATGACGTCCGGGCGGCGCGGCTCTCATTCTGGGCGGGCGTCATATGATCATGTGCGCGCAGCCCTGTACTGTCGGTGGTGACACTGCTCGTCACCGAGCGGGGTGAACTGATCGTGTGTGAGAAGGAGATTGCGGTAACATCTCGTTACCGCTTATAGTGTACACCAATCACACTGATTGCCCCCCCCAATAAAGAGGACCTGTCACCACCCATCAAAGTACCTGTCACCACCCATCAAAGTACCTGTTACAGTCCATCTGAGTACCCGAGTACCTGTCACAGTTCATCTGAGTACCTGAGTACCTGTCACAGCCCATCTGAGTATCTGTCACAGTTCATCTGAGTACCTGAGTACCTATCACAGTCCATCTGAGTACCTCAGTACCTGAGTACCTGTCACATTCCATCTGAGTACCTGAGTACCTGTCACAGTTCATCTGATTACCCAAGTACCTGAGTACCTGAGTACCTGTAACAGTCCATCTAAGTACCCGAGTACCTGAGTACCTGTCACAGTTCATCTGAGTACATGAGTACCTGAGCAGCTGTCACAGCCCATCTGAGTACCTGTCACAGTCCATCTGAGTATCTGTCACAGTTCATCTGAGTACCTGAATACCTGTCACAGCCCATCTGAGTACCTGTCACAGGCCATCTGAGTATCTGTCACAGTTCATCTGAGTACCTGAGTACCTGTCACAGTTCATCTGTGTACCGGTCACAGCCCATCTGAGTACCTGAGTACTGGTCACGGGCCCTCTGAGTACCTAAGTACCGGTCACAGCCCATCTGAGTACCTGAGTACCTGTCACAGTTCATCTGAGTACCTGTCACAGCCCATCTGAGTACCTTTCACCGCCCTTCAGAGTACCTGTCACCACCCATCAGAGTAGCCGAGTACCAGTCACCAGCCCATCAGAGAACCCGAGTACCTATCTGTAGCCCATCAGAGTACCTGAGTACCTGTCACCAGGCCATAAGAGTACCCGAGTACCTGTCACCAGCCCATCAGAGTACCCGAGTACCTATCTGCAGCCCATGCCTCATAGAATATACGTTCGGGTGTTTGCTTTCCAAAATAGGGTCATTTTGTGGATAATTCCACTGTCCTGGTGCTCAAGGACCTTCAAAAGTGTGGTAGGTAGGAATGAAATGAGATGTGTAATTTATACTCCTAGAGCGCCTGAAGGTACTACTTCAATGTTGGGCCTCTGTATGTGGCCAGGCTGTGTAAAAGTCTCACACATGTGGTATTGCCATACTCAAGAGGAGTAGCAGAATGTGTTTTGGGGTGTAATTCTTGCTATGTACATGCTATGTGTTAAAAATTTCTTACAAATTGACAACTTTGTGTAAAAAAATGCGTTTTCATTTTTTCCCCACATTTTCCAAAAACTTGGAACAAAATGAACCGTTCAAAGGACTCATTATAACTCATAGATTATATGTTGGGGTGTTGGGGTGTTTGCTTTCCCAAATGGGGTCATTTTGTGGGCAATTCCATTGCCCTGGTTACAAAAGTGTAATAGGTGGTTGAGAAATGAGATCTGCAATTTATGCTCGTAGATCGCCTGATGATGCTACTTCAATGTTGGGCCTCTGTATGTGGCCAGGCTGTGTAAAAGTCTCACACATGTGCTATCGTCATACTCAGGAGGAGTAGCAGAATTAATTTTGGGGTGTAATTTGTTGTATGCATATGCTCTGTGAGAGAAATAACCTGTTAATATGACAATTTTGTAACAAAAAAAAAAATCTTCATTTTGCAAAGAATTGTGGGAAAATATTACAACTTAAAAAAACTCACCATGCTACTTACTTACCTTGGAATGTCTACTGTCTAAAAAGGGGTCATTTGGTTTTTTTATGTACTTTTCTGACTTGTTATGCCCTGTACACACTGTCGGATTTTCTGATGGAAAAAGTGTGATCGGATTGTGTTGTCGGAAATTCCGATCATGTGTGGGCTCCATCAGACTTTTTCCGTCGGAATTTCCGACACACAAGTTTGAGGGCAGGATATAAAATTTTCCGACAACAAAATCCGATCGTTTAAATTACGATTGTGTGTACACAAATCCGACGCACAAAGTGCCATGCATGCTCAGAATAAATTAAGAGACGAAAGCTATTGGCTACTGCCCCATTTATAGTCCCGATGTACGTGTTTTACGTCACCGCGTTCAGAACGATCGGATTTTCCAACAACTTTGTGCGACCGCGTGTGCGCAAGACAAGTTTGGCCCAAAATCCGTCAGAAAAAATCCGATAGATTTTGTTGTCGGAATGTCCGATCAATGTCCGATCGTGTGTACGGGGCATTAGTGTCTCAAGAAATGAGATAGGCCTTCAGTACATCAGGTGTGATCAGATGTGATCAATTTTCAGTGATTGGCACCATCGTTTGTAGACTCTATAACTTACACAAAGACCAAATAATATACACTAATTTGGGTTATTTTTACCAAAGATATGTAGCAGTATAAATGTTGGCCAAAATGTATGAAGAAAAATTACTAATTTGCAAAATTTTATGACAGAAACAAAGAAAAAGGCATTTTTTCACAAAATTTACAGTCTTTTTTATTTATAGCACAAAAAATAAAAAAACCCACTAGTGATTAAATACCACCAAAAGAAAGCTCTATTTGTGTGAAAAAAAGGACACAATTTTCATATGGGTACAGTGTTGCATGACTGAGTAATTGTCATTCAAAGTGTGAGAGCGCTGAAAGCTGAAAATTGGTCTGGGCAGGAAGGGGGTGAAAGTGTCCTGTATTGAGGCGGTTAAAGAAAAAATAACAGGTCTGTGAGAGCTGGAATTCCTACTGGTTGGTAGGAGATCAAATGCTTATGTCATGCAATAAAATGCAAATGAATTATTTAAAATTCATTCAATGTGATTTTCTGGATTTTTGTTTTAGATTCCGTCTCTCACAGTTGAAGAGTACCTATGATAAAAATTACAGACCTCTACATGCTTTGTAAGTAGGAATACCTGCAAAATTGGCAGTGTATCAAATACTTGTTCTCGCCACTCTATCTATCTATCTATCTATCTATCTATCTATCTATCTATCTATCTATCTATCTATCTATCTATCTATCTATCTATCTATCTATCTATCTATCTATCTATCTATCTATCTATCTATCTATCTTTATTATGATTATCTATCTTCTATTGATGATCTGTTATGTAATGGGTACCGTGTGCTGGGCTGCATGTCCTCCGCGTGTACAATTCCTGCCCAGGCAAAGGATGGTTCCTTAGATCTACTAGGGCAAGCTGAACATGGGATCCTCCTCAGGGTACCCCTGGGAACCTGCGAGAGGCATATGCACACCCTGTCATTCATGGTAACCCTTCTGGTCCATAGCTAGTGTTAGCTTAGGGATCAAACACCAGCATAGGTTAGAGCCAGGTTAGGATCATTAGCTTCAAACTAGTTGCCTGTCAGATTAGAAATGATTAGAGAGAGGCTAAAACACAGAGTAGATAGGCTGCATCTGAGTTCCAGAGCCACATCACAGTTCCTGCTGGTTGGAAGCTCTGCTCCAGGCTGGTTGGACAACAGTTGGAGGATCTCCCCATGACCACAGATCTTGTCTTCAGATGCTACATCGTCCTCAGGGGCCCCTCAGGAGCCCCTGCAACTGAACTATGCTGCAACATTCATCTAGAGATATATATATATAACTGGGTATATGTGCACAAGTCCATCAGGACTATCGGGCCCTTTGCTGACAATACCTGTTTGTACATTGGATGTACTGTATGTACTGTTATGAATATCTTCTTATATAAATCTTTTATTATTTTTATACTGGTGTGTATAAATTTATGTTTGGTTACAAGTTATATGCTGGTTGCAGTAGTTCTTCTGCTCCCAAATACTTTGTTTAGATTACTGGTTAATTCCCCAGGAAGGGAATCCCCCTGTTCACAACGGCCCTGTCCTGGGTGGAGGCCCTGCCAAATTTATTATCAAACCCTTTCTTCCACTTAGCAAAGGTTATGGTGCTCTTACTTACCTACAGGTTTGGGGCAATGTCCTGTTTGGGGAGGGCCATTTATCGTAACCTCCCCCAAAGAGGGTTACATTAGTTTAGAGGCCAAACATCTTAGAGTCTCTGGCCAGTGTAGTCAGTGGCGTAGCGTGGGGGGTGCAGTGGGTGCCGTGGCCCCGGGCGCCAAATTTTTAGGGGGGCGCCAGTATGTGTCACTGGCTGCCTCCTCCTAATTTCTCGATCCTGTGTCCCCGGCCCGGCCACCATGTTAAGTGGCCGGCGCCCTGTGATTGGGCGTATGGGGGTCATGTGAGGCATAGGGCTGGCCTGTCCTAGATCGCTCCTGAAGTCCCGCCTCCGCACATGACCCCCCATACGCCCAATCACAGGGCGCCGGACACTGAACATGGCAGCAGCCAGAGCGCAGGGGAGAGAAGAATGTGAGCCACCGCTGTCTTCTCCTCCTCCTCCGGATCGATGCAGCCAGGATAAGAAGGTGAGTGAGAGTTTTGTTACTGGCCGGGGGGGGGGGGGGGCGAGAGAGAGAGACTGTAGGCAGGACAGTGTAGTGTAGTGTAGTGGTTAGTATAGTGTAGTTTAGTATGGAGGTCAGTGTAGTGGTCAGTATGGGGGGCAGTGTAGTGTAGTATAGTGGTCAGTGTAGTATGGTGGTCAGTATAGTGGACAGTGTAGTATGGTGGTCAGTATAGTGTAGTATAGTGGTTAGTGTAGTATAGTATAGTGGTAAGTATAGTGTAGTTTAGTATGGAGGTCAGTGTAGTGCAGTGGACAGTATAGTATAGTGGACAGTGTAGTATGGTGGTCAATATAGTGTAGTATAGTGGACAGTATAGTGGTTAGTGTAGTATAGTATAGTGGTTAGCATAGTGGTCAGTATAGTGTAGTTTAGTATGGAGGTCAGTGTAGTATAGTGGTTAGTATGGTGGTTAGTGTAGTGGACAGTATAGTGGTCAGTATAGTGTAGTGGACAGTGTAGTGTAGTATGGTCAGTATAGTGGACAGTGTAGTATAGTGGTCAGTGTAGTGTAGTGTAGTATGGTGGTCAGTGTAGTGTAGTATAGTGGACAGTGTAGTGTAGTGTAGTATGGTGGTCAGTATAGTGTAGTATAGTGGTCAGTATAGTGTAGTTTAGTATGGAGGTCAGTGTAGTGTAGTGGACAGTATAGTATAGTGGACAGTGTAGTATGGTGGTCAGTATAGTGTAGTATGGTGGTCAGTGTAGTATGGTGGACAGTGTAGTGTAGTATAGTGGTTAGTGTAGTGTAGTTTAGTATGGAGGTCAGTGTAGTGTAGTGGACAGTGTAGTATGGTGGTCAGTGTAGTGTAGTATAGTGGTCAGTGTAGTATGGTGGTCAGTATAGTGGACAGTGTAGTGTAGTATAGTGGTTAGTGTAGTGTAGTATAGTGGTCAGTATAGTGTAGTTTAGTATGGAGGTCAGTGTAGTGTAGTGGACAGTATAGTATAGTGGACAGTGTAGTATGGTGGTCAGTATAGTGTAGCATGGTGGTCAGTGTAATGTAGTATAGTGGACAGTGTAGTATGGTGGTCAGTATAATGTAGTATGGTGGACAGTGTAGTATAACAGACAGTGTAGTATAGTGGTCAGTGTAGTGTAGTATGGTGGTCAGTGTAGTGTAGTGTGGTGGTCAGTGTAGTGTAGTATGGTGGTCAGTGTAGTGTAGTATAGTGGTCAGTGTAGTGTAGTATGGTGGTCAGTGTAGTGTAGTATGGTGGTCAGTGTAGTGTAGTATGGTGGTCAGTGTAGAGTAGTATAGTGGTCAGTGTAGTGTAGTATGGTGGTCAGTGTAGTGTAGTATAGTGGACAGTGTAGTATGGTGGTCAGTGTAGTGTAGTATAGTGGTCAGTGTAGTATAGTGGTCAGTGTAGTATAGTGATCAGTATAGTGTAGTATAGTGGACAGTGTAGTATGGAGGTCAGTGTAGTATGGTGGTCAGTATAGTGTAGTATAGTGGACAGTGTAGTATGGTGGTCAGTGTAGTGTAGTATAGTGGTCAGTATAGTGTAGTATAGTGTAGTATAGCGGACAGTATAGTGTAGTATAGTGATCAGTGTAGTGTAGTATAGTGGTCAGTATAGTGTAGTATAGTGTAGTATAGTGGACAGTATAGTGTAGTATAGTGGTCAGTGTAGTGTAGTATAGTGGTCAGTATAGTGTAGTACAGTGGTCAGTATAGTGTAGTATTGTGTAGTATAGTGGACAGTATAGTGTAGTATAGTGGTCAGTATAGCGTAGTATAGTGGACAGTATAGCATAGTATAGTGGTCAGTATAGTGTAGTATAGTGGTCAGTATAGTGTAGTATAGTGGTCAGTATAGTGGTCAGTATAGTGTAGTATAGTGGACAGTGTAGTATGGTGGTCAGTGTAGTGTAGTATAGTGGACAGTGTAGTATGGAGGTCAGTATAGTGTAGTATAGTGGACAGTGTAGTATGGAGGTCAGTGTAGTATGGTGGTCAGTATAGTGTAGTATAGTGGACAGTGTAGTATGGTGGTCAGTGTAGTGTAGTATAGTGGTTAGTATAGTGTAGTGTAGTGGACAGTATAGTGTAGTATAGTGGTCAGTGTAGTGTAGTATAGTGGTCAGTATAGTGTAGTATAGTGGACAGTATAGTGTAGTATAGTGGTCAGTATAGCGTAGTATAGTGGACAGTATAGCGTAGTATAGTGGTCAGTATAGTGTAGTATAGTGTAGTATAGTGGTCAGTATAGTGTAGTATAGTGGACAGTGTAGTATGGTGGTCAGTGTAGGGTAGTATGGTGGTCAGTATAGTGTAGTATGGTGGTCAGTGTAGTGTAGTATAGTGGACAGTATAGTGTAGTATAGTGGTCAGTATAGCGTAGTATAGTGGACAGTATAGCATAGTATAGTGGTCAGTATAGTGTAGTATAGTGGTCAGTATAGTGGTCAGTATAGTGTAGTATAGTGGACAGTGTAGTATGGTGGTCAGTGTAGTGTAGTATAGTGGACAGTGTAGTATGGAGGTCAGTATAGTGTAGTATAGTGGACAGTGTAGTATGGAGGTCAGTGTAGTATGGTGGTCAGTATAGTGTAGTATAGTGGACAGTGTAGTATGGTGGTCAGTGTAGTATGGTGGTCAGTGTAGTGTAGTATAGTGTAGTATAGTGGACAGTATAGTGTAGTATAGTGGTCAGTGTAGTGTAGTATAGTGGTCAGTATAGTGTAGTATAGTGGACAGTATAGTGTAGTATAGTGGTCAGTATAGCGTAGTATAGTGGACAGTATAGCGTAGTATAGTGGTCAGTATAGTGTAGTATAGTGGTCAGTATAGTGTAGTATAGTGTAGTATAGTGGTCAGTATAGTGTAGTATAGTGGACAGTGTAGTATGGTGGTCAGTGTAGTGTAGTATGGTGGTCAGTGTAGGGTAGTATGGTGGTCAGTATAGTGTAGTATGGTGGTCAGTGTAGTGTAGTATAGTGGACAGTGTAGTATGGAGGTCAGTGTAGTATGGTGGTCAGTATAGTGTAGTATAGTGGACAGTGTAGTATGGAGATCAGTATAGTGTAGTATAGTGGACAGTGTAGTATGGAGGTCAGTGTAGTATGGTGGTCAGTATAGTGTAGTATAGTGGACAGTGTAGTATGGAGATCAGTATAGTGTAGTATAGTGGACAGTGTAGTATGGAGGTCAGTGTAGTATGGAGGTCAGTGTAGTGTAGTATAGTGGACAGTGTAGTATGGAGGTCAGTATAGTGTAGTATAGTGGACAGTGTAGTATGGAGATCAGTATAGTGTAGTATAGTGGACAGTGTAGTATGGAGGTCAGTGTAGTATGGAGGTCAGTGTAGTGTAGTATAGTGGACAGTGTAGTATGGAGGTCAGTGTAGTGTAGTATAGTGGTTAGTATAGTGGTCAGTATAGTGTAGTATAGTGGACAGTATAGTGGTCAGTATAGTGGTCAGTGTAGTATAGTGGTCAGTGTAGTGGACAATGTAGTGTAGTGGTCAGTATAGGAATCGGGTAGGTCAGTACTATTGTATTTGAAGGGACTCAGGGATAGCTAAAAGTCCGCAGGTTAGGGGGGGCGCAAATTACTTGCCTTGCCCCGGGGGCTGACAACCCACGCTACGCCACTGAGTGTAGTACAAGATGGTAGCTAGTTTTGGGGCTTAGAGTCCTGCATTGGAGTGCTCAAATAAATTTATAATCCAACAATAAATGAGTGACAATCCCCAAACCAATTCCAAATTAGGGTAACCTTGTCCCTTTAAGATTGTGGCCAGATTGTAGGCAGTTGCCTCTCACCACCAGTCTGGTGTGAGGCCTCTACTCCCTTCCTCTGGTGTTCATAACCCCAGACGCTCATGGGTTGCTTCCTGGGGGATCCTTGGCAATAGTGGCAACTCTGGACTCTGTAGGACTATGTAGCTCGCTGGGTCCCCCTGATGGCAGTGGCCTTTGAGCGAGTGTAGCAGCACAGTCCAACTTCAATCTCTGGATGTAGGAAACTTTGAGCTCTGGATGTAGGCAGCATCTCCAACTCAGCAGTCCACCACCTGTCCCTTCTTACTATGTGAGACTCCCCCGGACCCATGTATCTCCTTCCCTTTTCCTCCTCTCTCTAGTAGGGATGAGCCGAACACCCCCCTGTTCGGTTCGCACCAGAACATGCGAACAGGAAAAAAATTCGTTCGAACACGCGAACACCGTTAAAGTCTATGGGACACGAACATGAATAATCAAAAGTGCTAATTTTAAAGGCTAATATGCAAGTTATTGTCAATAAAAGTGTTTGGGGACCTGGGTCCTGCCCCAGGGGACATGGATCAATGCAAAAAAAAGTTTTAAAAACGGCCGTTTTTTCAGGAGCAGTGATTTTAATAATGCTTAAAGTCAAACAATAAAAGTGTAATATCCCTTTAAATTTCATACCTGGGGGGTGTCTATAGTATGCCTGTAAAGGGGCGCATGTTTCCCGTGTTTAGAACAGTCTGACAGCAAAATGACATTTTGAAGGAAAAAACTCATTTAAAACTACCGCGGCTATTGCATTGCCGACAATACACATAGAAGTTCATTGATAAAAACGGCATGGGAATTCCCCACAGGGCAACCCCGAACCAAAATTAAAAAAAAAAAATGATGTGGGAGTCCCCCTAAATTCCATACAAGGCCCTTCGGGTCTGGTATGGATATTAAGGGGAACCCCAGCCAAAATTTAAAAAAAAAATTGACGTGGGGTTCCCCCTAAATTCCATACCAGACCCTTCAGGTCTGGTATGGATTTTAAGGGGAACCCCGCGCCAAAAAAAAAAAAAAAAAACGGCGTGGGGTCCCCCTAAAAATCCATACCAGACCCTTATCCGAGCACGCAACCTGGCAGGCCGCAGGAAAAGAGGGGGGGACGAGAGTGCGGCCCCCCCCCTCCTGAACCGTACCAGGCCACATGCCCTCAACATTGGGAGGGTGCTTTGGGGTAGCCCCCCAAAACACCTTGTCCCCATGTTGATGAAGACAAGGGCCTCATCCCCACAACCGTGGCCGGTGGTTGTGGGGGTCTGCGGGCGGGGGGCTTATCGGAATCTGGAAGCCCCCTTTACCAAGGGGACCCCCAGATCCCGGCCCCCCCCCTGTGTGAAATGGTAAGGGGTTACTTACCCCTACCATTTCACTAAAAAACTGTCAAAAATGTTAAAAATGACAAGAGACAGTTTTTGACAATTCCTGTATTTAAATGCTTCTTCTTTCTTCCTTCATCTTCTTCTTCTTCTGGTTCTTCTGGCTCTTCTGGTTCTTCCTCCGGCGTTCTCGTCCAGCATCTCCTCCGCGGCGTCTTCTATCTTCTTCTCCTCGGGCCGCTCCGCACCCATGGCATGAGGGGGGAGGCTCCCGCTCTTCTCTTCATCTTCTTCTTCATCTTCTTCTTCTTCTTCTCTTCTTCATCTCTTCTTCCTTCTTCATTTCTTCTGCGGGCCGCTCCGCATCCATGCATGGAGGGAGGCTCCCGCTGTGTGACGGCGTCTCTTCGTCTGACGGTTCTTAAATAACGGGGGGCGGGGCCATCCGGTGACCCCGCCCCCCTCTGACGCACGGTGAATTGACGGGACTTCCCTGTGACGTCACGGGGAATGCCACAGGGAAGTCCCGTCATGTCCCGTGCGTCAGAGGGGGGCGGGGTCACCGGGTGGCCCCGCCCCCCGTTATTTAAGAACCGTCAGACGAAGAGACGCCGTCACACAGCGGGAGCCTCCCTCCATGCATGGATGCGGAGCGGCCCGCAGAAGAAATGAAGAAGGAAGAAGAGATGAAGAAGAGAAGAAGAAGAAGAAGAAGAAGATGAAGAAGAAGATGAAGATGAAGAAGAAGAAGAAGAGAAGAGCGGGAGCCTCCCCCCTCATGCCATGGGTGCGGAGCGGCCCGAGGAGAAGAAGATAGAAGACGCCGCGGAGGAGATGCTGGACGAGAACGCCGGAGGAAGAACCAGAAGAGCCAGAAGAACCAGAAGAAGAAGAAGATGAAGGAAGAAAGAAGAAGCATTTAAATAAAGGAATTGTCAAAAACTGTCTCTTGTCATTTTTAACATTTTTGACAGTTTTTTAGTGAAATGGTAGGGGTAAGTAACCCCTTACCATTTCACACAGGGGGGGGGCCGGGATCTGGGGGTCCCCTTGGTAAAGGGGGCTTCCAGATTCCGATAAGCCCCCCGCCCGCAGACCCCCACAACCACCGGCCACGGTTGTGGGGATGAGGCCCTTGTCTTCATCAACATGGGGACAAGGTGCTTTGGGGGGCTACCCCAAAGCACCCTCCCAATGTTGAGGGCATGTGGCCTGGTACGGTTCAGGAGGGGGGGGGGGGCCGCACTCTCGTCCCCCCCTCTTTTCCTGCGGCCTGCCAGGTTGCGTGCTCGGATAAGGGTCTGGTATGGATTTTTAGGGGGACCCCACGCCGTTTTTTTTTTTTTTTTTTTGGCGCGGGGTTCCCCTTAAAATCCATACCAGACCTGAAGGGTCTGGTATGGAATTTAGGGGGAACCCCACGTCAATTTTTTTTTAAAATTTTGGCTGGGGTTCCCCTTAATATCCATACCAGACCCGAAGGGCCTTGTATGGAATTTAGGGGGACCCCCACATCATTTTTTTTTTTTTATTTTGGTTCGGGGTTGCCCTGTGGGGAATTCCCATGCCGTTTTTATCAATGAACTTCTATGTGTATTGTCGGCAATGCAATAGCCGCGGGTAGTTTTAAATGAGTTTTTTCCTTCCAAATGTCATTTTGCTGTCAGACTGTTCTAAACACAGGAAACATGCGCCCCTTTACAGGCATACTATAGACACCCCCCAGGTACGAAATTTAAAGGGATATTACACTTTTATTGTTTGACTTTAAGCATTAATAAAATCACTGCTCCTGAAAAAACGTCCGTTTTTAAAACTTTTTTTTGCATTGATCCATGTCCCCTGGGGCAGGACCCAGGTCCCCAAACACTTTTTATGACAATAACTTGCATATAAGCCTTTAAAATTAGCACTTTTGATTTCTCCCATAGACTTTTAAAGGGTGTTCCGCGGCATTCGAATTTGCCGCGAACACCCCAAATTGTTCGCTGTTCGGCGAACTTGCGAACAGCCAATGTTCGAGTAGAACATGAGTTCGACTCGAACTCGAAGCTCATCCCTACTCTCTAGCACTCCTTTCTCCTGGTCCCATCCCCCAGAAATCCCTGCAGCTCCTCGCAGTCCTATTCCTGCTGCAGCCAATTACCGCCCTCCTGTTGTTGTCCCAGATGGTAGGTGGAGGAAGAACAGTCAGCAGCCAGTCAAATTCCTTCTGGCTGGTTGCTGCGGGTAGGTCCTGCCCCTTACCTGCACTAACAGCCAATCAGTGCTCAGTCCTTCATCTTTATTTCTAAAGCAGTCACTTGAGCAGCTGTTTATTCCCAGAACCTTTGGAGAGGATTTTAAAGCTTGACAGTTTTAGAACCTTTAGGCTTTAGGGTAAAAAAAACTTCTGTGTGCTGCTCCCCTTTACCCCCTCCTTATACTTACCCGAGCCTGATCTCTATCCAGCTATGTGCACGAGAGCAGCAGCTCTCTCAGCTCTGTCCCTCCTAATTGGCTCAGGCACAGCAGTGGGAGCCATTGGCTCTTGCTGCTGTCAATCACAGCCCATTAGGAAGGAGCAGGGGGCAGGGCCAAGCCTTGCTCTGTGTGTTAATGGAAACGGCTTGCTATGGGGGCACTCAAACAGGGGGAGGAGCCAGGAGCACTTGTGGGGGGACCTGAGAAGAGGAGGATCGGGGCTGCTCTGTGCAAAATCCTTACACACTGCAGGTAAGTAGAACATGTTTCTTATTTTGTAAAGAAAACCCAGGAGCCTTTACAATTGCTTTAGAAGTAGAAGTACTCAACCTAAAACCAAAAATGTTATATATTGCAACTTACTAATTATTAGATGTGGTGGCTGCATTTGTTTTCTTTTTTAGGCTTTTTTCTCTCTGTTCTCACCTGGGTATCTGGCCAGTAACACACCTCCTGTATTAGAGCGCCCCCTACTCTGGATGAAGGAGCACAGGGGGCACCTTTGGACAGCAGCTTTGTCTGAAGGGAGGGGAGTGTTAGATGTGCTGGCAGATTTAGATACACTAAATAAATGGAAGCCACTACTGAATCCCACATATTTTCTTAATCTCTGCAGCCTAGTAAGAGGCATGGTGAGTTTTTTAAAGTTGTAATTTTTTGTCACAATTTTCTTGGAAAATGAAGAAATTGAATAAAATTTTTTTGTTTGCTTACAATTTTTTTTTTAGACACTGTCACCAGAGCAGTACAGCATCATCATATGACTGGTGTCACTGTAATCAGGGACATTACCTAGTGACAGTATCTAAAAAAAAATATATATATGTTTTGCAATTTGTATTTTATATTTTTTTACGATTTTTTTTTTTTTACATACTATGATCAGAGCAGTTCAGTGTTACCACGGTGACACTGTACTACTCTGGGGAAGTAATCAGGATTTTGTTTTACACTATGATTACTTATAACAGTGATGATCACCAGTGGTGGCTGGTGCTCCACTTTTTAAACAAACCACCCCACCCCCCATTTGATCGGTCGGCGGCTTCCCCCCTACTTCTGCTCCTGGCCAATGCGGCCGCTTCTCCTCTCAGGCAGCTTCCCGATTGTTTGGGAAGAGAAGCAGGAAGACGATAGCGAATATTAATTCACTATTGTCACACAACTGGGTGGGCTTGGGACACCCTGCATGTAGATTAGGGGCTGGGCCCATGGATTAGGGGGTGACACCCCTACTCCCCTAATGGAGTGGCCGCCACTGATGATCACTGTTAAAAGCAATAATTTTTATGAATGGCATCCATTCCATTCATTGTGTACTATTGTGAAAGCTGTGATTGGCCACAGCTATCACATGGTACAGATGCACTGTGATTGACCCTGTCTGTACCATGTGATCACTGTGACCAATCACAGAGATCAACACAATAGTAGGCAATGAATGGCTATAAATGAACGCTATTCATTGTGTACAACTGTCATGTGATCACTGTGGATGGTCATAGTGATCACATGTTACCAAGACAGGCCCAGTATGGTGATCTGTCATCTGCTGTGTCTGGTGGATAGGGCCAAGCACATGACTGGGAGGATGTCATATAATGTTCACCCAGGAGTGCAAAGCTCCCGCTTGGCTGTCATTTGACTATAGGGCAGGCGGGGAGCAGTTAATGGACCAAAAAGAGAGAAAATAAGAGAAGTCCATTTTTAGGGTTTACAAACACCTTCAGCCTATGTGACAATGGTCACTAGAACAGGGAGAGAGAGTGAATCTGGCCAGTATGGGCCAGTAAGAAAAAAACAAAACATAAAAAAACAACCAAAAAAAAAACGGTACTTTAAATACAGCTAAAACTATATAATATAATGTAAACTATATAATAATAAAAATAATATTAATAATAATATAATAAAATAATGCATGCTAAAATAACATAAAAAAAGTTTTGGTTTTAGACACTTTATTTATTTTATTTACAGTGCCTTGCAAAAGTATTCACCCCCCCGGCTTTTTACCTATTTAGTTACATTACAGCCTTTAGTTCAATGTTTATATGTGATGGATCAGAACACAATAGTCTAAGTTGGTGAAGTAAAATTAGAAAAATATATACATAAAACTATTTTTCAGAAATAAAAAACTGATAATTGGCATGTGCGTATGTATTCACCTCCTTTGTTATGAAGCCCATAAAAAGCTCTGGTGCAACCAATTACCTTCAGAAGTCACATAATTAGTGAAATGATGTCCACCTGTGTGCAATCTAATGCCCCGTACACACGGTCGGATTTTCCGATGAAAAAAAATGTCCGATCGGAGCGTGTTGTCGGAAATTCCGACCGTGTGTGGGCTCCATCGGACATTTTCCATCGGATTTTCCGACACACAAAGTTGGAGAGCAGGAGATAAAATTTTCCGACAACAAAATCCGTTGTTGGAAATTCCGATCGTGTGTACACAAATCCGACGGACAAAGTGCCACGCATGCTCAGAATAAATAAAGAGATGAAAGCTATTGGCCACTGCCCCGTTTATAGTCCCGACGTACGTGTTTTACGTCACCGCGTATAGAACGATCGGATTTTCCGACAACTTTGTGTGACCGCGTGTATGCAAGACAAGTTTGAGCCAACATCCGTCGGAAAAAATCCTAGGATTTTGTTGTCGGAATGTCCGAACAAAGTCCGACCGTGTGTACGGGGCATAAGTGTCACATGATCTGTCATTACATAGACACACCTTTTTGAAAGGCCCCAGAGGCTTCAACACCTAAGCAAGAGGCACCACTAACCAAACACTGCCATGAAGACACCAAGGAACTCTCCAAACAAGTAAGGGACAATGTTGTTGAGAAGTACAAGTCAGGGTTAGGTTATAAAAAAATATCCAAATCTTTGATGATTCCCAGGAGCACCATCAAATCTATCATAACCAAATGGAAAGAACATGGCACAACAGCAAACCTGCCAAGAGACGGCCGCACACCAAAACTCACGGACCGGGCAAGGAGGGCATTAATCAGAGAGGCAGCACAGAGACCTAAGGTAACCCTGGAGGAGCTGCAGAGTTCCACAGCAGAGACTGGAGTATCTGTACATAGGACGACAATAAGCTGTACGCTCCATAGAGTTGGGCTTTATGGCAGAGTGGCCAGAAGAAAGCCATTACTTTCAACAAAAAACAAAATGGCACGTTTTGAGTTTGCGAAAAGGCATGTGGGAGACTCCCAAAATGTATGGAGGAAGGTGCTCTGGTCTGATGAGACTAAAATTTAAACTTTTTGGCCATCAAAGAAAACACTATGTCTGGCACAAACCCAACATATCACATCATCCATCCCCACAGTGAAACGTGGTGGTGGCAGCATCATGCTGTGGGGATTTTTTTCAGCAGTCGGGACTGGGAAACTGGTCAGCGTTGAAGGAAAGATGTGTAGCGGGCACCTACTTTCATGTAGGTGACTTTTCTTGCCAGCTTAATAATTTCAGGTAAATTTAGGCAGGCTTGTGCCATTGTAACAGGCCTGTTTGTTTATTTGGGATTTGAGTGACAGGAAGTTTGTATGTGAGTTCTGGTCAATCATTAATTTGTTTGGCAGGAGGCGCAACTCTCACATAAAAGCCGGGTCGCGTGGAGTTCGGAAAAGAAGTGCAGAGCGAGAGTCCAGCCTGGTCCCCCGGAGGGGAGAGGTTCCCCCTCCGGGGAGCCAACAGAGCCCCCTTTGAGAAGAGTGAGGAGGACCGGGACTCATAGCGGAGTTAGTGACACCTTACAGCATGTAATTGTGATGTCACTGGACGCCCCTGCGGGGAAGGGAGCATGCCAGAAAAGGAGAAACCATGCAAAAGAAATAGCAACTAAGCGGAGGACAACTGGGCGACCAGTCGTTTATGAGTGGCACGTGGACTACCGATCAAGTGAGTGAAAGCCCAAGGGAAAGGTACTACCAGAGGCTGAGGGATGTTTGTACGAAAGTCAGTGAGACAGGTGGTTGTGGCCTCTGACTTTGGGTTCAACAATGCCCTGGGATTCCAATCAGTCAAGCGGGAGGAGTTATTCAGAGTGACTTTTCTTTAGCTCAACTTGGAAGTGCCATATAGATGGGAAGTAGTGGTAAAGAGGTGGCGGTAAAGCTACAAGTACACATATAGAGAAACAGCCTGTTCTTGGAAAGTTCTGCAGATAAAGAAGTTATTCAGAGTGACTCTTTATCAAATATTCTCTATCAAAATCTACTTTCATCTTCCCTGATGGAGAAATCACATAAAATGATTTCTTATTGTCTGCAACATGCTAAATCTTTGCACGAGAGGCAGAGAGGAAAAAGATAATGAAGCAGCATAAGAGCATCTCAGAAAACCCTTCTCCTATCCCAGTTTATGTTAGAAAATAAAAGCAAGAGAAAAATGCAATATGGACTGTTTCTATTCTTATGCGCTGCGATGGGCTGGGTGGTAAACGTGAATTACGGATATAATAATTAATCAGCCGCTACTTCGGGGGTAAGCGCTACAGATGGATGGTGCTAAATACAGGGATATTCTTGAGCAAAACCTGTACCACTCTGTGTGTGATTTAAAGGCTAGGATGGAGGTTCACCTTCCAGCAGGACAATGACCCCAAACACACTGCTAAAGCAACACTTGAGTGGTTCAAGGGGAAACATGTAAATGTGTTGGGATGGTCTAGTCAAAGCCCAGACCTCAATGCAACAGAAAATCTGTGATCAGACTTAAAGATTGCTGTTCACAAACGCAAACCATCCAACTTGAAGAAGTTGGAGCAGTTTTGCAAGGAGGAATGGGCAAAAATCCCAGTGGTAAGATGTGGCAAGCTCATAGAGCAGGGGTCTCAAACTGACGGCCTTCCAGCTGTTGCAAAACTACAAGTCCCATCATGCCTCTGCCTGTGGGAGTCATGCTTGTAACTGTCAGCCTTGCAATGCCTCATGGGACTTGTAGTTTCGCAACAACTGGAGGGCCGCCAGTTTGAGACTCCTGTCAAAGAGACTTATCCAAAGCGACTTGGAGATGTGATAGCCGCAAAAGGTGGCTCTACAAAGTTTGACTTTAGGGGGGTGAATAGTTATGCACTTTGACTATTTCTGTTATTTTGTCCTATTTGTTTGCTTGACAATAAAAAAATAAATAAAAATCTTCAAAGTTGTGGGCATTTTCTGTAAATTAAATGATGCAAATCCTCAAACAATCCATGTTAATTCCAGGTTGCGAGGCAACAAAACACGAAAAATGCCAAGGGGTGTGAATACTTTTGCAAGGCACTGCATTTATTTCAGGTACTTATATAGCGCCGTCAATTCACGCAGCGCTTTACATATGTATTATACATTCTCATCAGTCCCTACCCTCAAGGAGCTTACAATCTAAAGGCCCTTAACTCACATCCATTCATATATATACTAGGGCCAATTTAGACATGAGACGATTAACCTTTCCAGCGTGTTGTTGGAGTGCATTTCCCCTGAATTCTACTGCAAGTCAGCGTCAATTTAGCCTTAAGATCACTACAAAGATTTCAGTTGCTTTTAATCGGTTTCTAACATCTTATGCGGCGTACACGCGACCGGTTCAGCCGTTGTAATAAACTCCGACGGTTTCTCCGACGTAACTCAGACGGAATTCCATTCAATTGGTCTTGCCCACACACGGTCAACCCAAAGTCCGACCGTCCAGAACGCGGTGACGTACGACGGGACTAGAAAAAGGAAGTTCAATAGCCAGTAGCCAATAGCTTCCGTCTCGTACTTGCTTCAGAGCATGCGTCGTTTTTGGTCCGTCGGACCAGCATACAGACGATCGGTTTTCCCGATAGGAATTGGGTCAGTCGAAAAGATTTAGAACATGTTCCATTTCTAGGTATGTCAGATTTTTCAAAAAAAAAAGTCCGATGAGGCGTGCACACGATCGGTATATACGATGAAAAGCTTCCGTCTGACTTTTTTCTGTCGGACATTCCCCTCGTGTGTACGCGGCATTAGAAACACCTGCTGGTTGTTTACATCAGAGCCCTGTTCTGACTGCCAAGATTCCGTTTTTCAAAGAAAAACACAGTGCCTGCATTAAGAATTTTGAAAATGTGTTTGTTCATGATGCACATAGATACTGAGGTGAATGAGAACTTTTCATAATATGTAAATACTTTAGTATGCCTGTTTTGGGCACAAATTTATTAAAGCAATACTTAAAAACAAAAAACAAAAAACATAACCCCAGCTAGGTTGAACCTCCCGCTGTAAATGATTTACAATAGGTTATCTTGTTGAAACATTTGGGCTTTTAGTTCAAATTTTTAGTACAGATCCATACAAATTTAAATACTATCCCTACTGATTTTTTACTTGCGGCAAATACTGTATGAGGTGATCTCTGCTTGCTGTATTCATTTCTGGTTATAAAAATACTTTAAATAATGTTAAAATAATATACCGTATTTATCGGCGTATAACATGCACAGGCGTATAACACGCACATTCATTTTAAAAGCGAAGTTTCAGGAAAAAAACGTAAATTTTAAATAAGGAACTTTGAAGCAAAATAAGGGTCCATGCCCATCTGCAGCCTCACCATTGCCATCAATGCAGCCTGATCAGTGCCCATCTGCAGCCTCACCATTGCCATCAATGCAGCCTGATCAGTGCCCATCTGCAGCTTCTCAAGTGCCATCAATGCAGCCTCACCATTGCCATCAATGCAGCAGCCTCACCATTGCCATCAATGCAGCAGCCTCACCACTGCCTTCAATGCAGCAGCCTCACCATTGCCATTAATGCAGCAGCCTCACCATTGCCATCAGTGCAGCCTGATTGATGCCCATCTGCAGCCTAGAGGGGACAGGGAAGGGGGGACAGGATGAGCGCCGACAGATTACATACAGGGAGACTCTCCTATGATAGACAGAACAGTGGTCCAATAGCGGCCCAGGAGACGGGACTTCCTATTACAGAGGTCGCCAAGTAAATTGGACATTCTCACTGTATGTAATCTGACAGCGCTCGTCCCGCCCCCCTCCCTGTGCCCTCCGAGGCAGCTAAAATTGAAGTATTGGCGTATAACACGCACACGCTATTTGCACCCGATTTTCATGGTGAAAAAGTGAGTGTTATACGCCAATAAATACAGTATATCATATAATAAAAATATAAAATATTTTATATAAATAATGCATTACAATAATAATAATAATAATATAAAACAAAATAATAAATGTTAGAATAACATAAAAAAAACCTGACATATGATCACAACTTTTATTTGTTGTATATTTTAATGTCACATTTTGTAAACTTTCAATAAAATTTTGATTGTGAAATAAAAAAACTGTTTTTGTTTCAGATGCATTTTAAATATTGCTAAAATAATATAAATCATATAATATAATACAAAAATATAATATTAATTACACTACTACTACTACTACTACTACTACTACCAATAATAATAATAATAATAATATTAATAATAAGAATAATAACTAATAGAAAATATAATATAATAAAATAATGCATGGTAGAATAACATTCAATAATAATGAAACAGAGGCCCAAGTGAACTTTTGGGCGCCTCGAGGGCTGCCGCGGTGCTGGATGAATCAGGGACAATGTCGCTTTTAAATGGCGGTCTCTCTCGCAGCAATGAGAATTTTTAGTTAGTAAACTGACACTGCCAAGTGTCACAGGAAGAAATTGCTGTGGGCAGGGTGTGGGCAGGGTGGGGGCAGGGTAGAGGGGTTTCATTAAAAAATATAACTATTAAGCCCTGAAATTTGTACTAACCCCGAATCTATCTTCTTTTTTTTTTTCCAGATGGCCTGTGCTATACATGGGATTGCTCTGATTCTCTCTCTCTTGCTGCCTCAGCTGTATGTGTTGCGGTTTGCTGGACGGTTCATGTAATCCCCCTGTTGTATTATACTTGCAGGATCTCTTGGCATGTTTTAAAGCAACATCTGGAGCTTGGCTGCCCTTCGTTATCTGTGGACGAGATGGGCATATGTTCATACCTTTACTAGCCAATGTTATGTTAATGGAAGGTGTATCAGGATGTGTTTTATTATTATACTGTCAAAGAAAACAAAAAATCCTAGTGATGAGAACCCTTTTTAAAGGTTTGTTTTGCACTTATCTTAGCTTGTTTCCATTCAGAGCCTCATGCCGCGTACACACGATCGGAATTTCGGCCCGCAAAAGACCGATGAGAGTTTTTCAACGGAAAATGCGACCGTGTGTATGGCTCCATCGGTCTTTTGCTGGCGGAATTCCAGCCAGCAAAAGATTGAGAGCATGCTCTCAATTTTTCGGTCGGGAAAAGTTCCTATCCAAAAATGCGATCGTCCGTGGCAATTCCGACGCGCAAAATCCCTACGCATGCTCGGAAACAATTTGACGCATGCCCGGAAGCGTTGAACGTCGTTTTCTCGGCTCGTCGTAGTGTTGTACGTCACCGCGTTCTTGACGGTCGTAATTTCAGCGAACTTTTGCCTGACCGTGTGTATGCAAGGCAAGCTTGAGCGGAATTCCGTCGGAAAACTGTCATTTCTTTTTCCAACGAGGAAACCGATCGTGTGTACGCGGCATTACTGAAATACACCGAATTAAAACAATTAAAGTGGGTGTAAACTCTTCCATATACCCAGTGAAGTGACTGGCCTCAGGTGATACACAGAGATAAAACAAATCCTCCTACATATGTTGTACCTTTTTATCTGTCTTCTCTACTCTACAGCCGTTCAAAGTGCAGATTTTTTTACAGCTTGTCTGAGACTTCGGAAAGCAGGGGATGAGAAGCTGAAGTTACGCTCTGTAGAGCTGAGTGAGAAGAGCTCTGAGAGCTGATTGGAGGGAAGGGACACCCCCCCCCCTCCTTTTCCCACAGCACACAGGAACAGAGCAGATGCTGTCAGTCACAGGCTGTGTGCTAGAGCTCCCTCCTCTGTCACTTTTTTTTTTTCTTGGCGTTAGAAAAACTTGTCAGAAGTGATTCATGCAGATAGCAGAAAGATGAGCCAGCAGAGAGAAATGGTAAGAAGTGCTCTGGAATGACACAAGCACATACTATAGGCAGGGATAGGCAACCTCTGGCCCTCCGGCTGTTGCAGAACTACAAGTCCCATCATGCTTCCGGGAGTAATTGTAACTGCCAGCCTTGCAATGCCTCATGGGAAATGTAGTTTCACAACAGCTGGAGGGCCCCAGGTTACCTACCCCCTGCTGTAAAGGGATATGCTTTGCTCATATTTCATGTCTGAGGTTTACAAACACTTTAAATAAATATGGGTTGTCTACTGCCACAGGGGTAAAGTGTAGGGTTGCCACCTCATCCCTTTAAACCTGAACACATATGAATTACATAGGTTTGAGGCTAATTGAATGCAGATAAGGCCACCTTAATCACTTGCTGACCAGCCGCTGTCTTTATACTGCGGCAGGTCAGCATGATCCCGCGAGCCGTCGTAGCTGTACATCGGCTCCTTTAAGCAGGATAGCAGGCGCGCGCACGCGCCGCTGCACTGCGGGGGTGCCAATGCTCGTGGCCGATGGTCGTGATGACTGCCGGCCACGAGCGATCGCGTGCACGAGAGGCAGAACAAGGACGTGTGTGTGTAAACACACAAATCCCTGTTCTGTGAGGAGAAACAGATTGTGTGTTCCTAATAGCTAGGAATCACGATCCGTCATTTCCTCTAGTCAGTCCCCTCCCCCTACAGTTAGAAACACACACAGGGAACACAATTAACCCCTTGATCGCCCCCCAGTGTTAACCCCTTCCCTGCCAGTGACATTTATACAGTAATCAGTGCGTTTTTATAGCACTGATCGCTGTATAATTGTCAATCGTCCCACAAAATGTGTCCGATGTGTCCACCATATTGTCTCAGTCACGCTAAAAATCGCAGATCGCCGCCATTACTAGCAATAAAAAAAAATTAACCGGTTCCTGACCGTCTCCTGTAGATATACGTCGGCAGAATGGCACGGCTGCGCAAAGTAACGTACCTGTACGTTACTTTGAATTTGCCGCCGTGTGCGCGCGCCTGCCGCGATCTCCGTGAGTCGGGTTGCGGGGGCCCGTGGACTCGATCGCTGCGGGGATACCTGCGATCGCCTCACGGAGAGGACGAACGGGGAGATACCTTTGTGAACAGCATCTCCCCGTCCTGCCTAGTGACAGTGTCACTCGATCTCTGCTCCCTGTGATCGGGAGCAGAGATCAGTGTACTGACACACACAGCCCCTCCCCCCTACAATTAGAATCACTCCCCTAGGACATACTTAACCCCTCCCCGCCCCCTAGTGGTTAACCCCTTCACTGCCAGTGTCATTTACACAGGAATCAGTGCATTTTTATAGCACTGATTGCTGTATAAATGACAATGGTCCCAAAAATGTGTCAAAAATGTCTGATGTGTCCGCCATAATGTCGCAGTCACAATAAAAATCGCTGATCGCCGCCATTACTAGTAAAAAAAAAAATTATTAATAAAAATGCCATAAAACTATCCCCTATTTTGTAAACGCTATAACTTTTGCGCAAACCAATCAATAAATGCTTATTGCAATTTTTTTTTTACCAAAAATATGTAGAAGAATATGTATCGGCCTAAACTGAGGAAAAAATGTTTTTTTTATATATTTTTTTGGGGATATTTATTATAGCAAAAAGTAAAAAATAATGCGATTTTTTCAAAATTGCCGCTCTTATTTTGTTTATAGCGCAAAAAATAAAAACCGCAGAGGTGATCAAATACCACCAAAAGAAAGCTCTATTTGTGGGAAAAAAAGGACATCAATTTTGTTTTGGAACCACGTCGCACGACTGTGCAATTGTCAGTTAAAGCAACGCAGTGCCGAATCGCAAAAAGTGCTCTGGTCAGGAAGGGGGTAAAGTCTTCCGGGGCTGAAGTGGTTAATAATAAAAATGCTATAAATCTATCACCTATTTTGTAGACGCTATAACTTTTGCCCAAACCAATCAATATATGCTTATTGCGATTTTTTTTTTAGCAAAAATATGTAGAAGAATACACGTTGGCCTAAACTGATATTTTTTTTTTTTTAAATTGGGGATATTTATTACAGCAAAAAGTACAAAATATTGTTATTTTTTGTTTTGTCGCTCTTTTTTTGTTTGTATCACAAAAAACAAAAACCGCAGAGGTGATCAAATACCACCAAAAGAAAGCTCTGTTTGTGGGAAAAAAAGGACGTCAATTTTGTTTGGGTACAACGTCGCACGACCGCGCAATTGTCAGTTAAAGCGACGCAGTGCCGAATCGCAAAAAATATGCTCTGGTCATTGAGCAGCCAAATCTTCCAGGGCTGAAGTGGTTAAGCAGCCACAGAACCCATGTAATTAACATGTGTTCGGTTTTAAAGGGATGAGGTGACAACCCTACCATAGTAAAATGTATATAAACCCCTAGGGTGACATTACAATGAAGTAGTGGTATGATATCACAGCTATTCACTTAAAGTGGAGTTCCACCCACTTTTACAACTCTTCAGCATCCCTCACTAAACTGTGCACTGTAAACGAATTGGATATTTAAATTTTTTTTTTCTCAGCACCTACTGTATATCTGCTGTATTCAGTTTTCACTTCCTCCTCCCTGGCCGTGGCCCATCGCATCATTTCCTGTTTGCAATGCCTTCTGGGAAGGGGTGGCAACTTCCTATGACACTGCCGTTGCTATGGAAACCAGACCTGAAACCTATTACACTGCTTGTGCTGCACTGAGCATGTGCGAGATCTGCAATGATGAGATCCAGGAAGAAATACAGTCTGGCTTCAGATGCCCACACTTAAGATGGCCACAGCCTGCTGTAAGTTTATAAAATAACAAGCTACTGCTATAAACTAACAAAACGGACCTTAGTTTACAGACTAACTTTACTAGAATACATTAAGCTTGTGTATTATAGGGGTATTTTTATTTAAAAAGTATAATTTCGGCCGGAACACCACTTTAATTTCAGTGGTCAGCAGGGCTTATTTTCTCAAACAATAGGTGCTGGAACTTAAAGTGGTGTTCCGGCCGAAATTATACTTTTTAAATAAAAAATACCCCTATAATACACAAGCTTAATGTATTCTAGTAAAGTTAGTCTGTAAACTAAGGTCTGTGTTGTTAGTTTATAGCAGTAGTTTGTTTTTTTATAAACTTACAGCAGGCCGTGGCCATCTTAAGTGTGGGCGTCTAAAGCCAGACTGTATTTCTTCCTGGATCTCATTCTTGCAGATCTCGCACATGCTCAGTGCAGCACAAGCAGTGTAATAGGTTTCAGGTCAGGTTTCCATAGCAACGGCAGTGTCAGAGGAAGTTGCCTCACCTTCCCAGAAGGCATTGCAAACAGGAAATGATGCGATGGGCCACGGCCAGGGAGGAGGAAGTGAAAAATCAATACAGCAGATATACAGTAGGTGCTGAGAAAAAAAATTAAAAATATCCAATTCGTTTACAGTGCACAGTTTAGTGAGGGATGCTGAAGAGTTGTAAAAGTGGGTGGAACTCCACTTTAACCACGGCCCCACAAAACCCCTCCCCCCACAGACACCCTCCAAATCACATCAAATAGTGGGTGTGGTCAGTCAAATTTCACAGTAGGAGGGTCTTAAAGGGGCATTAAATACCAGGATTGCATTACACACAGAGTGCAGAGTTGTTACTTGTAAACACAGAAACCGGACTTCTGTGTTTACAAGTGATTGTGGTGAGCAGACACCAAAGGGTCTGAGCCAGAGGTGGTGGAACTAAGTTCCACCAAGTTCCCCATGAAAAAAGCCCTGGTGGTCAGTAATAGATAGATGTCCTTCTTGATTAAGCCTTCCCATGCAGTGAAAACAATAGTGTCTTTGCATGTTTTCCCCATGGGAGAGGTTTTCCATCACTTGTTGACTTGACAAGAGACAGTGGCGTACCTACAGGGGTCACAGGGGTTGCAACTGTGGCCCAACCACATGCTGCAGGGGGCCTGTGTAGCCCTCCCTGTACACCTAGCTAGGAGGAGCAGCAGGGGCGGCTGCATATAGAGGAAGCAATCTGTACATTTTACTCCTGCAGTCGCGGAATGCCTGCGGGAGGGATAGGAGAAGCAGGTTAGCTATCGGCTGCAGAAGGAAAAATGAGAGATCAGTTCCTCTATATGCAGCTACCCCCTACCACTCCTCCTATCAAGTTTACTTCTGCTGCCCCTGTGTTCTCTCCAGCCCCCTGTGCACCCACCTGCCCGTCCCCCCACGGCTCTGCCGGGTTTCTCCTTCCCCTCTCCCGCCAGCTGCTGCGGGGGGGACCTGTCAGACCTGTCAGGATGGAGAGAGGGGAATTGGGATAGTAAATGTGTCATTGACTGGCCACTCCCTTTTCAAAAATGGAGAGTCAGTGATCCATACTGATCACTGACTCTGTCCATTCATAACTGAGACATCGTAAACTGTGTTTACTATGTTTCAGTTTGTGAATGGAGGGGAAGCCCTGTACAGAGCTATTCCTATCCATTCATTCAGTACAGTTTAGGCTGCAGAGAAGGAGATTGAGGGCTGTGTTCCTCAACCTCATTTCTCTGTCTGAAAGGTGGAACATCAGAGATCTGTTTGGACCCCTCGTGATTCACCAAAGATCCCATAGGGGCTCATAAAAAAAAATGTTTCCCCGAAAATAAGACCTAGCATGATTGTCGGTGATGGCTGCAATATAAGCCCTACCCCCCAAATAAGCCTTGTAGGTCTTATTTTCAGGGTAGGGCTTATTTTCGGGGAAGCAGGGTACCAGGGTCACAAAGGTCGCACTTGCGTCCGGGGCCCTGCCGTTCTGCCAACGGGCTGGGAGGTAAGGGCGCCCCCGGCCGGGGGTCAGGGGGGGCCCTTCATGGTTTCTTGCACTGGGGCCCGGAAGGTACTATTTACGCCACTGACAGGAGGGGAGGGCAAATCTCCCCAATGAGAACACAGACAGCAATAAAAACCTGACAGAGATGCAATCTTTCCCCGCTTTATCCAAAATAGAAGCAATAGAAATTCAAAGAATGCTTTGTATTCCGTGAATGACGGCGTGCCAGAGGTATAGAAAAAGTTATATTTCCCAGCTGAAACAATAGTGTAAATTGTAAAGAGCAGTCAGTGATTCAGGGGTGGCATAGATTTCATTTGTTACCCAACGCATTTTAACCGCTTCATCCCCGGAAGATTTTACCCCCTTCCTGACCAGAGCACTTTTTGCGATACGGCACTGCGTCGCTTTAACTGACAATTGCGCGGTCGTGCGATGTTGCACCCAAACGAAATTGACGTCCTTTTATTCCCACAAATAGAGCTTTCTTTTGGTGGCATTTGCTCAGCTCTGCGGTTTTTATTTTTTGTGCTATAAACAAAAAAGGGCGACAGTTTTGAAAAAAACTTAATATTTTTTCCTTTTTGCTATAATAAATATCCCCCAAAAATATACAAAAAAGATATTTTTTTTCCTCAGTTCAGGCCGATATGTATTCTTCTACATATTTGTGGTAAAAAATAATCGCAATAAGCGTATATAGATTGGTTTGCGCAAAAGTTATAGCGTCTACAAAATAGGGGATAGTTTTATGGCATTTTTGTTATTATTTTTTATTAGTAATGGCGGCGATCTGCGATTTTTATCGTGACTGCGACATTATGGCGGACAAATCGAACACGTTTGACACTATTTTGGGACCATTACCATTTATACACCGATCAGTGCTATAAAAATGCACTGATTACTGTGTAAATGACACTGGCAGGGAAGGGGTTAAACACTAGGGGGTGATCAAGGGGTTAAGTGTGTCCTAGGGAGTGATTCTAACTGTGGGGGGGGTGGGCTACAACTCACATGACAGCGATCCCTGCTCCTGATGACAGGGAGCGGTGATCTCTGTCATCTCACAAGGCAGAACGTGGAAATGCCTTGTTTACAGAGACATCTCCCCGTTCTGCCGCTCCGTGACACAATCGCGAGTGACTGGCGGACATCGAGTCAGCGTGTCCCGCGGGCACGGTCACACCTTATGCAGTGGGCGCACATCCGCTAACCCCGCCAATTAAAGGAGACATACATGTACGCCCATTTGCCCACCACTGCTATTGTGCCGACCTATATCGGCAGTCGGCAAGTGGTTAAACAAACAGATTTTTTCCCAGAGTTCTCTTTAAAGAGTTTCAATCACCTGAGGAAAAAATGAAAGTCAGCAGCTACAAAACTTTAGCTGTTGACTTTTAAAAAAACAGCCACTCACCTGTCCCACGATACAGCGGTGTGCTCACCCCAGTCGGTCTCACCCACTGTCTTCGGTCCCCGGCTCCGGCATCTTCACTACTGGCACCCGGCTGTGACAAATTGTGGCTTCACAGCCGGGTGCCCACTGTGCATGCGCAAGTCACGCTGCGCATCACGAATAGTGGATGTAGACCTGTCAGTTGTCCCAGAAGATTGCGGGGCAGGGGAGAGGAGAACTTCCGTTTCCAATCGCCGAGGTGGTCGGAACGGAAGTGGGAAGCAGGTACCTGTCAAAATCGGGTACCTGCCCCCCCCCTCGCTCCTCAACCGTGCCAATTGTTCAAGAGGAGTGGGGAACAAGTCCTTAAAGCAGAACTTCCCCTTTTGGGGGGATCTCAGCTTTAAGCTTGGGACAAACATTAAAATCTGACTGTACAATCTCTTGATAGTCTCCTTTATATCTACCGACACTCCATTCCATTTGTATCCACACAGGTAAGCCCTCATACTAAATATTTGTTGGAGGATCAAAAGGAGATTGTACAATGAGATTTCATAGTATATGTAGGCAGGTGTAGTTTGGCCTCCCTGCATAGGTGGCACTGTTTAGCAGCTGCCATGCAGAGAGAGAGAGAGAGAGGAGGGCAGGGGGAACCTATGTTCCTCTGAAGCCACTGTAGGTTTCATCAGGAGAGCAGCTCTCCATATGGACACTGCCACCCTGGTTAACCTCTGTGGCCATCTTTGGTGTGGGCAGTGCTGATAAATACCACTGCCCCCTTAGGTTGGATCACAATTTGCAGAGTAGTTAGGTCAGGGACAGGGATCTCGCTGGACAGGGGCAGGGTTCCTAGCATAGGGAGAGGTTCCAGTGAAGAAGGGACAGAATAGGGACTGTCACTTGTGTCTTGTGCAGAAGACCATCCTCATCTAGATGCCTCGTTGTGGACTGCCTTCCATCCACATCTGCTGTCAGAATATCAACAGTGTGTTCGGGCATCCTCTGTAAGCGTTGCCAGGCTGGTGAGGCCATGTATACAGGCTTTCTATTATCTTTTTCGAAACACTTACATCAATATACTATTCTGCACTACTCGGCCTCCGTGTGTGTTCTCCCCTCTCCGGGTACCCCACATTTTACCCCCTGCTTGCATGTGTGGCCAGCTTAAATTAACTCTTTTCCTAAAAATGGCGGCCTCTACATCATCACTAACTGACCACACAGGCTTCTGCGGAGGACTGAGTTCAAAGGAAATATCTCCCTGGAACACCACATACAGTTGCCTTGAAAAAGTATTCATACCCCATTGAAACTTTCCACATTTTGTCATGTTACAACCAAAAACATAATTATATTTTATTGGGATTTTATGTGATAGACCAACACAAAGTGGTACATAATTGTGAAGTGGAGGGAAAATGATAAATGGTTTTCAACATTTTTTACAAATAAATATGTGAAAAGTGTGGCGTGTATTTGTATTCAGCCCCCTTTACTCGGATACCCCTAACTAAAATCTAGTGGAACCAATTGCCTTTAGAAGTCACCTAATTAGTAAATAGAGTCCACCTGTGTGTAATTTAATCTCAGTATAAATACAGCTGTTCTGTGAATCCCTCAGAGGTTTGTTAGAGAACGTTAGTGTACAAACAGAATCATGAAGGCCAAGGAACACACCAGACAGGTCAGGGATAAAGTTGTGGAGAAGTTTAAAGCAGGGTTAGGTTATAACAAAATATCCCAAGCTTTGAACATCTCATGGAGCTCTGTTCAATCCATCATCAGAAAATAGACGTGTCCCACCAGAGTCGCCAAAAAAATTAATAAATGAAAATGGAAAGAGTATGGCACAACTGCAAACCTACCAAGACATGGCCGTCCACCTAAACTGACAGGCTGGGCAAGAAAAGCAGAGAAGCAGCCAAGAGGCCCATGGTAACTCTGGAGGAGCTGCAGAGATCCACAGCTCAGGTGAGAGAATCTGTCCACAGTAGACATGTGCAATTTGTTTAGTTCCAAATTAGTTTTTTCACAAATTTTGACAAATTCGTTAATTCCTGAAATGTACAAATTTACAAATTTTTAAAATTCTGAAATTCCGAAATCCGAAATTCAGAAATTCGAAATTCGTAATTTTTAAATTTCCCGAATTTTTGGAACTTACCAAATTTCCGAATTTTCGAATTTCCGAAAATTCTACATTTCAGAACTTTGGAAATTCGGGATTTTGGAAATTTCGGAAATGTAAAAATTCTAAATTTCAGAAATTTGAAATTCGGAAATTCAAAAATTTGGAAGTTTAAAAATCCGAAAATAAGAATGAAAATCTGAAAATTCAAAAGAATGAAAATCCGAAATTTGAAAACCTGAAAAATAACTAACTAATAATAACTATTAAATTATAGGTATTGGAATTTCCTTTCAAATTTGGCTGTTAGAGAACGTAACGAGTACAACGAGTACAAATTTATCCGAAGTTACGAATTATTTGAAATAACGAATGCCGTATCTAAATGAATGGAACGTAACGATCTAATAATAATAAATAACAATAATAATGATAAAACCTTTTTATTATTATTATTTATTATTAATTTGTTCCATTCCATTTATTTAGATGCGGCATTCATTATTTTGGATAATTCGTAACTTCAGATAAATTTGAAAGGAAATTCCAATACCTACAATTTAATAGTTAGTTATTATTAGTTAGTTATTATTTTGAATTTTACTGATTTTCTTTCTTTTTTTTTCGAATTTTCGATTTTTGAATTTCCGAATTCCAAAAATTTGGAAATTCGGAATTCGAAAATGCGGATATTCAGAAATTCGGAATACGAAAATTAGAAATTTGGAAATTCGGAAATTAGAAAATTCAGAAATTCGGAAATTTGAAAATTCAAAAATTTGGAAATCCGAAAATTCGAAATTCGGAAATTAGAAAATTCGTAATTCGGAAATCTGAAAATCTGAATTTTCAGATTCTGAATTTCCGAATTCCGAATTTCTGAAATTTTTAATTTGCGAATTTCCGAATTTTCAAATTTCCGAAAAAAACTAATGAAACGAAAATGAACACATTTTTTATCAGGACAACTATTAGTCATGCACTCCACAAATCTGGCCTTTATGGAAGAGTGGCAAGAAGAAAGCCTTTGTTGAAAGAAAGCCTTAAGAAGTCCAGTTTGTAGTTTGCGAGAAGCCATGTTGGGGACACAGCAAACATGTGGAAGAAGGTGCTCTGGTCAGATGAGACCAAAATTTTACATTTTGGCCTAAAAGCAAAACGCTATGTGTGGTGGAAAACTAACACTGCACATAACTTTGAACATACCATTCCCATCGTGAAACATGGTGGTGGCAGCATCACCTGCTGCCACCACCATCGTGGGTGGCATTGTGGGATGCTTTTCTTCAGCAGGGACAGGGAAGCTGGTCAGAGTTGATGGGAAGATGGATGGAGCCAAATACAGGGAAATCTTAGAAGAAAACCTTTTAGAGTCTGCAAAAGACTTGAGACTGGGGCGGAGGTTCACTTTCCAGCAGGACGACACTAAACATACGGCCAGAACTACAATGGAATGGTTTATATCAAAGCATATTCATGTGATAGAATGGCCCAGTCAAAGTCCAGACCTAAATCCAATAGAGATCTGTGGCAAGACTTAAAAATTGCTGTTCACAAACGCTCTCCATCCAATCTGACAGAACTTGAGCTATTTTGCAAAGAAGAATGGGCAAAAATGTCACTTTCTAGATGCGCAAAGCTGGTAGAGACATCCCCAAAAAGACTAATTGCAGTGAAAGGTAGACATGTGCACAGCCAAAAAAATTTGTTCATTTTCGTTTCATTAGTTTATTATTTTTTTCGTTTTTCGGGTCATTCGTTATGATCGCGATTCGTAAATTCGTTCATTCGTACATTCGTAAATTCGAACATTTGTTCATTCGTACATTCGTTCATTCGTACATTCGTACATTCGTAAATTTGAACATTTGTTCATTCGTACATTTGTACATTTTACATTTGTACATTCGTAAATTCATACATTCGTAAATTCGTAAAATCGTACATTTGTAAATTAGAAAATTCGGAAACAGATCCTCTGTTTGCTTCCTTGGTACTGACCTTGGCTTGCTACCTGACTATGCTTCCTTCTCCCTTACCGTGTATGACCTGGTGGCCACCCACCACCAAGCTGTCGGCACCTGGGCTTCTTTGAGCCTTGTACCTTTGTCACTACATTCAGGGGTGCTTGGATGTCAGTTCGGCCTCCATCCAAAGTACGTGACACAAAGTTTATTACAACTTCTTGTAGTGTACAAATATCACCTAAAGGGTTTTTTTTTTTTTTTTACTCAATAAGGAAACATCCATCACAGTTTTTTACATTTAAAGTTGGGCGATGTTCCCTTTAACCATACTACCCTAGGCATTGGCCCGTAGAGGTCATTGTGGTTAATACAACTCCATACTCAAGAAAAAGTTGATTGAACCCCATTAAGGACCCTCCTGCCTAAAACTATATACATAAAACAAAAAAAAAACCACATTTTCAGGACAGCATTTGTTTGACCCTCTGACACACAGACCTCCAGGCACTGCACGGAAAAAACATTTCCAGAGAACGAAGCTTAATGTTGTTATTTGAAATTCAGCAGCCGATGTGATATCCCTTAACTTCATCAGACAATTTATAATTTGTGGCAGAAAAGAGCAGTTCATGCCTTCGCTCGCCCTGCTATTTGAACACAACAGATGCGCGGCGCTTTGGCTAAGGATTACAAATGCCTTTACGTCTGTGCAATCTTACATATTTTATGACGCCGCAGCGAAATGTGTTCCGTCTGCATTCAAAAAGCAGATGGATAAGGTTCATGGTAAACGAATGTGTTCATTAAAACATCATTCTGTCTACTTACCAGTGAAGTAATTATCCACTACAACAACACAACATCGATTAGCGGAATTAATATGTATGAGCGTGAAGGGTTACAAAGTTTCAGAAGGTGGAAATATGTCTTCTTTTGTAGAGAAACGAGAGGGTCCTCGTAGACAGACGGTCTTTGCACTGTTTATTTCTCTGTCCATATGGCATCAACATAATTTACAGCCTAATGTACAGAGTTCATAGAAGCGCTTACACCTGTCTCCAGAGGCACTTGCAAACTAACATCCTCACATTAAACAAACACATATTCTAGAGTCAGTTTGATCAAAACACATTAAAAACTCTGAAGCGCAAACATTTTTGTGTAGAGTATAGAAGAGTCGGAAACCCTGTCAATTTTTTTTTGCTCAAAAGATGGGCATGAGATGTTGGCTCCTCAACTATTGAGGTCCATTATTGGCAAAGACACTTTCAGTTGTTGGTTCTTGCTGGCTTTAGTTAGGCAGCTTTTATAAGTCAGGAAATCCCACAGGGCAACAAAGTTTAGAATTAAGACTGAAGTATTGAAAGTGCCACAGTACTAGTTGTGGAGTCCAAAAAGTTCTTAAATTAATTCAAATTGAAGAAAAAACACCCAACAGTTTAGGGGCTCAGATACTTCCTTTTAATCAGGTCCTAAAATCTGAATGGACTGTTAATTATTAATTAAACGTTAAATGCTATTGTTCTTCCCATTTGAAAGGTTTCAGTAGCTGGTCATATAACTGTAGGGGGATTTGGCAGTCAGATACAACCCCTCACACACCCAGCATGCTTCAGTTTTGTAGAAAAGTAGTACCTCAGTGTAAATTGCAAAAAAAAAGGGGTGGTACGGGATCTGTGTTTCTTAACCACTTCAGCCCCAGAAGATTTTACCCCCTTCCTGACCAGAGCATTTTTTGTGATTCGGCACTGCGTCTCTTTAGCTGAAAATTGCGCGGTTGTGCGATGTTGCACCCAAAAAAAATCAACGTCCTTTTTATCCCCACAAATAGAGCTTTCTTTTGGTGGTATTTGATCACCTCTGCGGTTTTTATTTTTTGCGCTATAAACAAAAAAACAGCGACAATTTTGAAAAAAAAAAAGCAATAGTTTTTACTTTTTGCTATAATAAATATCCCCAAAAAATATAAAAATAAAACAAATTTCTTCCTCAGTTTAGGCCGATATGTATTCTTCTACATATTTTAGGTAAAAAAAAAAATCGCAATAAGTGTAAATGATTGTTTTGCGCAAAAGTTATAGCGTCTACAAAATAGGGGATAGATTTATGGTATTTTTATTTATTTTTTTTACTAGTAATAGCGGCGATCTGCGGTTTTTATCGTGACTGCGACATTGCGCCGGACAGATCGGACACTTTTGACACTATTTTGGGACCATTGACATTTATACAGCGATCAGAGCTAAAAATAGCCACTGATCACTGTATAAATGTCACTGGCAGGCAAGGGGTTAAACTCTAGGGGGCGATGAAGGGGTTAAATGTGTTCCCTCAGTGTGTTCTAACTGTAGGGGGGATGGGCTCACTAGAACATGACAGAGATCACTGGGAGCAGTAGATCCCTGTCATGTTGCTCGGCAGAATAGGGAAATGCCTTGTTTCCATAGGCATATCCCCGTTCTGCCACTCCTCCTTGCAATTGCGGGCCACCGGCAAACATCAAGTCCACGGGCATGCTCCCATGGAGCGCACCACCGGCGGCGTTCGGGGCGCCCGCTAGGCGGGAAATATGAAAGGACGTACGAGTACGCCCTTTTGTGCACCCGTGCCATTCTGCCAACGTAAATCGTCATGCGGCAGTCGGCAAGAGGTTAATGAAGGTCAAGAAACAGGCTTTACAGTAGTACAAAAATCATATTCTCTTTATCCTTCATTAAGGAACACAGGATTCAGGTAATATAAAACAATAGGGATATCCAAAAGCAGACCAACTGAGAGATGGACAAAACAGCAAACAAAACCTAACAGGCCCACAAACAAACACAATGAAAATGGGCTCAGCCTACAGCTCAAAGAGCCTTCTGAAGGACCTAAAACCTGAAGCTTGCATCAGAGGAGGCCTAATCATCCACCTAGTAAATTTAAGAAAACGTGTGAACAGAAGACCAGGTGATAGCTGTGCAAACTCATAAAACAGTTGCTTGGTGCCTAAAAGTCAAAAAGATACTCACCAATCTAGTAAAGTGTATGTTGACAGGAAAAGCTAGAACTTTGTCCTTAATTAATAACTCAATAAATTATTCTTGGAATTAATAAAGTATTCTGAATCTGAATAAACCCATAATCGTTAACAATGAGCTGTCTCAGCCATCGAGAATTGGTGGAAGGAGATGCTGGTTCCCACATCAGAAATAGGAAGAAAGAAGTCAGTCTTCCCAATGGAAGCAGTGTCTGAGAGTTAAGCTCAAACAGCATAAGCTATATCCAGAGCCATATATCCTTAGATGCAAACAAGGCAAAGAGGGTGTTTCACCGCTCAGGTAGACACGGACCCAGGTGTGAGGTTGATGCTTTCAGCTTTCAGAGATGAAGAGTCCCAGGTGCTGGCTAAATGCTAAGTAGAACGAAGCTTTGAATAGGAAGATCTGGATGCTGCACACTGGATGAACTTGAAAACTTGTCTTTATTATAAAGATGGGATCATCAGAAATACAAGACCATCATGCAGAAAGTACAGGATCAGCTGACGCGTTTCGCACTCGGAGCTGAGTGCTTACTCATAGCTGTGAGCTGTGAGCTGTGAGTAAGCACTCAGCTCCGAGTGTAAAACGCGTCAGCTGACCTTGTACTTTCTGCATGATGGTCTTGTATTTCTGATGATCCCATCTTTATAATAAAGACAAGTTTTCAACTTCATCCAGTGTGCAGCATCCAGATCTTCTTATTCAAAGCTTCGCTATATCCAGAACCAGACAAGGAGATGGAGAAACAATGTACTGTTTGGGGTTAAACGTCAAACCCAACATAATAATGAAGAAGGATCTAGGTTTCAATATTACCTTATCCTTATGTAATCCCAAAGAGGATTCTTTGCAACTTAAGGCCACCAGCTCAGACACGCCTCTTCCAGAGATTATGGCGGCAAGGAATACAACCTTATAATTGTAAATGGAAAGGGGAATGTCCCTAATAGGCTCAAAAGCAAGTCTTTGAAGAGGACCAAACTAAGATCCTACAGGTCACCGGAGGCTGTACAGGAAGAGACACATGGGAGATGCTAATTTACACAATACAAATATTTTAACCAAATAATAGGAGGCTAGTGGTGGTTGAAATAAGATTGCAAGAGCTGATATGTGGCCCTTGTTGGTACTCAGGGCAAAATGTGGATCTAAGCCAGATTTCAAAAAGGTCAGGATTTGTCCAACAGAGTATTCCTGGAGTGAAACTTTATTTCCTCACACCAGGCATGCACAAAGGTAAACTAAAGAGAGATACATTTTCTAGATTTAGAAGCATGGTAATTACTGACTCGTAAGACCTGGGCTTCAATGACCATACCATTAAAACTGTGAAACGGAATGGTAAACTGGACCTGCAAATAATAGATCGAGTTTATCCAAAAGAGCTTACAGCAGCAGCTTGATAAGGTCAAAGTGGCACATTCACCTGGGCCAGTTTGGAGCTACAGGGATCAAGATAATGCCTTCCATTTCGAACCTTCAGAGAAAAAAGACATGCTGGTAGGTTAATTGGATCCTGTCTAAATTGCTCCTAGTATGTATAAATGTGAGTTAGGGACCGTAGATTGTAAGCTCCTTGAGGGTAGGGACTGATGTGAATGTACAATGTATATGTAAAGCGCTGCGTAAATTGACGGCGCTATAGAAGTACCTGAAATAAATAATAAAAATAAATAAAAAGAGGCCGGAGGAAGGGCATAGGTCAGGTTGTACTGACCCCACGGAGTCATTAGAGCATAAGCTGCTTCAGCTTAGTTTGGTGTTGAGCCTGTAGGCCAAAAGGTCTAAATCCAGCATTCTGTACCTGTGATACAAGTCCTGAAACATTTCCGGATGTAGGGACTGTTTCCCACAGTCCAGGCACTGCTTGCCAATTGCCCACAACTCTAAAGGGGATGATGGACAATGCTGGAATGCAAAGTTCTGCCTAAGCTAGAATCTTTTCAAGTTCTGTTGATGCAACAAGACTTCTGGTTCTTTCCTGATGATTGATGAACACCACTGCCATGGAGAGCTCGAGATCCTGAGTAGGGATGAGCCGACCTGCTCTGGGTCAAACCCTATTGAAATCAATGGGAGCCAAAGCAGCAAAATCAATATTTTCTGGGCAAACGAGCAAAGGGTTGTAAAAAAAAAAAAAAAAAAAAAATAGCATGGGGGTGGCCACTGCCCTGGGGAATGCAAATGTAAAAAAACTCAAACAATTTGTAAAAACTCTATTTAGCCAGGAGCAGTGACAATGTACAAAGAAAAAAAAAGTGTTTTACATATAGTTACATATTAGGTGAGGTTGAAAAAAGACACAAGTCCAACCTATGTGTGTGATTATATGTCAGTATTACATCGTATATCCCTGTATGTTGCGGTTGTTCAGGTGCTTATCTAATAGTTTCTTGAAACTATCAATGCCCCCCGCTGAGACCACCGCCTGTGGAAGGGAATTCCACATCCTTGCTGCTCTTATAGTAAAGAACCCTTTACGTAGTTTAAGGTTAAACCTCTTTTCTTCTAATTTTAATGAGTGGCCACGTGTCTTGTTAAACTCCCTTCCGTGAAAAAGTTTTATCCCTATTGTGGGATCACCACTACGGTATTTATAAATTGAAATCATATCCCCTCTCAAGCGTCTCTTCTCCAGACAGAATAAGTTCAGTGCTCGCAACCTTTCCTTATAACTAATACCCTCCAGACCCTTTATTAGCTTTGTTGCCCTTCTTTGTACTCGCTCCATTTCCAGTACATCCTTCCTGAGGACTGGTGCCCAGAACTGGACAGCATACTCCAGGTGCGGCCGGACCAGAGTCTTGTAGAGCGGGAGAATTATCGTTTTATCTCTGGAGTTAATCCCCTTTTTAAAGCATGCCAATATTCTGTTTGCTTTGTTAGCAGCAGCTTGGCATTGCATGCCATTGCTGAGCCTATCATCTACTAGGACCCCCAGGTCCTTTTCCATCCTAGATTCCCCCAGAGGTTCTCCCCCCAGTGTATAGATTGCATTCAGATTTTTGCCACCCAAATGCTTATTTTACTTACAGTATTTTAAGTTGCCAGCAGATTGCAATCCGAGCATGGTAGCCACATCCTGAACATTCCTGAGCATGAAGTATGCCCTCTTTTCTGAACTATGAACCATACCAGGCTATGGGGGGGTTCCTTGCTAGGGGGGACCATCCTGTACAAAGAATCTTGTTCACACATTGATGAGGACAGAGGCCCCTTCCCCACAATGCTGGCCTTGTGGGTGTGGGGGTCCTATAAAAATCTGGAAGCCCCATCTAACAATAATGGGGCATGCAGATACCAGCTGCTTTCCTATGTGAATGAGTAAGGGTACTCATTCACTTGCCTATGATGATAAAGACTGTTTACTTGCCTATGATGACAGGGCGAGTGGATGACAGCTGTTTTGTTCAAAGGGGCGGGGTCTACTGGGTGACATCATTGACCATATATGGGCATGAACATATTTGGTCAATGATGTTAACTAATTCCGTAGCAATATAAGAAAAGGGGCAGGAAAAGTGGTGATATCATTCCCTAAGTATGACTGTGGCCATATTTGGGCAATGGTACTGTAAGATAGGCACGATAGTAGTGATAACGACCTTATGCTGGAGGAAAAAAACGCATAAAGAGAGCCCACAACTCTGAACTAATGAAGCAGCATACAGTTCCTCAGTATATTGACCCTTTCCGAAGACATCAACATAATTGGGGAATGGGTGCGTTGTTTAAAGTTACCAACAATGTAATAGCTCCCGTTGCTTAGACAAAACAACTGACTCATTTAGAATCCACTGAGTAGAAATTGGGTAACATCAGAGGCTTGGCAAGATCTCAGAAGCTCCAGTGCTAGACCTCAATGCCCAAAACACAAATTCCAGGCAAGCCCTGCAATCTTCGGTCCAGCGGGGTCTGGGTACGGCCTCCAAGGCACCAAGAAGATGCTATATGTTCTGGGCTGTCATCCTTTTGTGAGGTTTACGCTTGACTCCAATGGTTCTCCCCAGCTTCCTACTTTGTGGGGTTGATTTACTAAAGGTAAATAGACTGCGCACTTTGCAAGTGCAGTTGCACTCTACAAAGCACAGTTGCTCCAGAACTTAGTAAATGAGGGGAAGCTCTGCTGACTTCCATCAACCCAATCATGAGCAAACAAAAATGCTGTTTTTTGTTATTTTTCTTGCATGTGATTGGGTATTTTTTGAAAAGTGAAGCTTTGCTTCATTTACCAAGCACTGGAGCAACTGCACTTGCAAAGTGCACAGTTTATTTGCCTTCAGTAAATCAACCCCTAAGTTTTTGTGCAGGCTGCCGTGTGGCTTTCTTTCTTCTTTTGTAGGATAGAGACACTTTTTGCCCTATATTGCATGCTTTGTAAGTAAAACAAAATATATTGTAATGAAATGTTTTCTTTACTATGTGCATGCAGATATACAGTATATTTATGATATGCTATTAACAGTATGCATATTATTTATTAAAGGTATGTGTATAACATCTGCAATTTATATACATTCATAATAGTCCCTGCCCTCAAGGAGCTTTCAATCTATGGTCCCCTACCTCAAATGCATACACATGCTAGGGCTGATAAATTTACCAGCATGTTTTTGAAGTGTTGGAACAAATCCACACAAGCAAAGGATGAACATGCAAACTCAGTAGGGTCCTGGTTGGGATTTGAAACAACAACCCCAGTGCTACAAGGCAGAAGTACTAACCACTAAAGCCGTACATAGATGGTTCAAATCTCGGACGGTACCACAGGAACTATACCCAAGTTGATCAATAATTCAACTTGGGGACAACCAGCCTGTCGGATTTCTCAGGCGGTTATTACCAGCGGCCATAGCCTCTAGCAATAATCACTGTGTGAGAATATAATGGCTCTGCAGGAGGGATTCCCCCATCAACACTGACTGTGATGGTTGCAGGAAAGAAAATCGCTCCATCTATCCATGCTTGGCTTAAGCCATTATTATGTCACTTGTTATCTACATACATTTTGGTAAATATAACTGATTTCAGTTTTATGAAAACACATGACTACTTGGCCCTGAAGAAGCAGTCGCTGTCCTTGAAAACACATCAATATTGGCCTAAGCACAACTTGAAATTGTTTAAAGGCATTTTAAGATAAGTCTGTACGTTATATGTTTTTAAATACATTTTGTTCATTTGTTAGTAATAAAAACAGTGTTTTTGTATATATTGGTGCCTAAAAAGTCCATGATTTCCTCTGATTAAATTGCAGACAGAAACAATAGGCGACTCAATTAACTCAATTAACAATAGTAATTCACACCTAGGAGGCACACAATGGTAGAGACAGACTTAACAATAAACACATAACACCTAATAAACAGATTGTAGCAGGAGACCCCAGCATCAGGTTGTTTTGAGCTGATTATATTAACATCTACTCCGAGTCTAGGAGGGGTTGAAGCAGCCAATGATGGTTTTAGGCATAGAGGCCCAAATCTGTATCCGGGTATTCCAGTTCCCAGAGTCTGTGTGTTTCGGGGAGACGTGGACTTGAATCCAAAGTAAAACTACTCCAAAGTTCCCCTAGGCACACGACTCCAAAAGAATAGAGCCACTTCAAACGCCAGGGCCCATAGTCAGTAGTCAAAAGGCTAGCCTGCAGTCCCCTCCAAAAGCCCCTGTCCCGGTTGGGTTTGTCACAATCAACCTAAACTTTTTTTTAGTTCTTTCATTCACTCTGCAGCTCACAGCAGCCTTACATAGTTACATATAGTAGGTGAGGTTGAAAAAAGACACAAGTCCATCAAGTCCAACCTATGTGTGTGATTATATATCTGTATTACATTGTATATCCCTGTATGTTGTGTTTGTTCAGGTGCTTATCTAATAGTTTTTTGAAAGTATCGATGCCCCCCGCTGAGACCACCGCCTGTGGAAGGGAATTCCACATCCTTGCCGTTCTTACAATAAAGAACCCTCTACGTAGTTTAAGGTTCTTCTAAAGATTTTTCTAATTTTAATGAGTGGCCACATGTCTTGTTAAACTCTCTTCTGTGAAAAAGTTTTATCCCTATTGTGGGGTCACCAGTATGGTATTTGTAAATTGAAATCATATCCCCTCTCAAGCGTCTCTTCTTGAGAGAGAATAAGTTCAGTGCTCGCAACCTTTCCAGTACATCCCTCCTGAGGACTGGTGCCCAGAACTGGACAGCATACTCCAGGTGCGGCCGGACCAGAGTCTTGTAGAGCGGGAGAATTATTGCTTTATCTCTGGAGTTGATCCCCTTTTTAATGCATGCCAATATTCTGTCTGCTTTGTTAGCAGCAGCTTGGCATTGCATGTTATTGCTGAGCCTATCATCTACTAGGACCCCCAGATCCTTTTCCATCCTAGATTCCCCCAGAGGTTCTCCCCTAATGTATTGATTGCAATCATATTTTTGCCACCCAAATGCATTATTTTACATTTTTCTACATTAAACCTCATTTGCCATGTAGTTGCCCACCCCATTCATTTGTTCAGATCTTCTTGCAAGGTGTCCACATCCTGTGGAGAAGTTATTGCCCTACTTAGCTTAGTATCGTCCACAAATACAGAGATTGAACCATTTACCCCATCGTCCAGGTCATTTATGAACAAATTAAACAGGATTGGTCCCAGCACAGAACCCTGGGGGACCCCACTACCCACCCCTGACCACTCCAAGTATTCCCCATTTATCACCACCCTCTGAACTCGCTCTTGTAGCCAGTTTTCATTACATGTACTCACCCTATGGTCCATGCCAACGGACCTTATTTTGTATAGTAAAAATTTATAGGGAACTGTGAAATGCTTTTGCAAAATCCAGATACACCACGTCAATGGGCCTTCCTTTATCTAGATGGAAACTCACCTCCTCAAAGAAGGTTGATAGATTGGTTTGGCAAGAACGATTTTTAATGAATCCATGCTGATTACTGCTAATGATACCGTTTTCATTACTAAAATCTTGTATATAGTCCCTTATCATCCCCATCCAAGAGCTTGCATACTATTGATGTTAGGCTAACTGGCCTTTAATTCCCAGGGATGTATTTTGGGCCCGTTTTAAATATTGGTGCTACATTGGCTTTTCTCCAATCCACTGGTACCATTCCAGTCAGTAGACTGTCAATAAAAATTAGGAACAATGGTCTGTCAATTATTTGACTGAGTTCCCTAAGCACCCTAGGGTGCAAGCCATCCGGTCCCGTGCCTTGGGTCAGGGAAAACTTTTAAAACTTTCTTTTTTTTTTTTATGTTTTAAGCTCAGCCTGGATAACAATGGAATGAGAAAAAATTCAAGGTACATATGTAAATGGTATACAGTATATACGCACAGAGAAAACATCTACGTCTTTTTACCAATTTTCTGAGGTTTAAAGGTTTCACATTAAAACAGGTGCTTAACTTCGTCTAGGCAAATGAAAGCGTTACTTTCCTCAGAAGAAACGTACCGGGTTAATGACACCATTATTTTTCATTGGATCGCATTCTACGTACTTGATACGAGTTGGCCTGCAGAGATGCTAATCCACCTTTTTTTCTTAACCCAACAATGCGTACGAGAAGAGCACAAGAACAAAGTGTGCGTACATTTTTATTTAGTTTTTTTTGTAAATGCATGCCGCTATTAACTCGCTTGTTATCAAAATCCACCTTAATGGCTGGAATGACATCCACAAAAGGTGATCCTTGACGCCTTGCTTTACAATGAACACAAAGAAATTGCACTCCCATTAAGTGACGTTACTCACCTCTGGCAACAGAGACAGCTAAACGCTTAATAAACGCAACACAAAGGCTGGTAATGTTTAAACACTCTAAGCAACAAGCACCAGTCATCTGTAACCTAGGAAACCCCATGCATTTTAAACCATACAGAATGGAGCTGAGTTGTGGAGATGAGGGTTTTTTTTACGTAACACACAATAAAGCTTTTAACGTAGATGTAAGCTGACAAACGGCTAAAGGGACAGGAATCGCTCTGCGCTCTCTAGGTTTCAGAAGTATCACTTTAATACGTAATGCAAAAGAGATGGTGAATGATGCAAAATTTTAAGTGTATATCAAGCATCAAAAACTTTTTTTTATGTCCGGTAAAACCACCGTTGCTGTCACCCGTTGAGAGGAAGTAAGAGGAAATCTCTCAAATAGAGTCCCAGAAAGCAGGAATGACCAGCAGGTGTTCTTATCCTTCACCGCTCTAAAAAAGTTTTGTCTGGAAACTTAATTATTTAGTTTCTCAATTTTTTTGTCCCATAATGTAGTGTAGATATTTGCCAGCACACCACAGATCTTCAGGTTGAGTCCAAACTGTTTTTATTGAAGTATAATCATATCAAATACAAAAGAGTGCAACATTTCGGAGTCACGTAGGACCCCTTCGTCAGGCATGTGATAAGTGTATGGCAATTGTGCAAAGCATTTAAATTGTTCTTGCTTGATTTCGATTGGTGGATGTTTATTTAAATGTTATGCACAATTGCCATACATACAGTAGTTACATAGTTACATAGCTACATAGTAGGTGAGGTTGAAAAAAGACACACATCCATCAAGTTCAACCTATGTGTGTGATTATATGTCAGTATTACATTGTATATCCCTGTATGTTGTGGTCTTTCAGGTGCTTATCTAATAGTTTTTTGAAACTATGGATGCCCCCCGCTGAGACCACCGCCTGTGGAAGGGAATTCCACATCCTTGCTGCTCTAATGCCCCGTACACACGATCGGATTTTCCGACGGAAAATGTGTGATAGGACCTTGTTGTCGGAAATTCCGATCGTGTGTAGGCTCCATCACACATTTTCCATCGGATTTTCCGACACACAAAGTTTGAGCAGGATATAAGATTTTCCAACAACAAAATCCGTTGTCGGAAATTCCGATCGTGTGTACACAAATCCGACGGACAAAATGCCACGCATGCTCAGAATAAATAAAGAGATGAAAGCTATTGGCCACTGCCCCGTTTATAGTCCCGACGTACGTGTTTTACGTCACCGCGTTCAGAACGATCAGATTTTCCGACAACTTTGTGTGACCGTGTGTATGCAAGACAAGTTTGAGCCAACATCCGTCGGAAAAAAATCCTAGGATTTTGTTGTCGGAATGTCCGAACAAAGTCCGACCGTGTGTACGGGGCATTACAGTAAAGAACCCTCTAGGCAGTTTAAGGTTAAACCTCTTTTCTTCTAATTTAATGAGTGGCCACGTGTCTTGTTAAACTCTCTTCTGCGGAAAAGATTTATTCCTATTGTGGGGTCACCAGTACGGTATTTGTAAATTGAAATCATATCCCCTCTCAAGCATCTCTTCTCCAGAGAGAATAAGTTCAGTGCTCACAAACTATCTTCATAACTAATATCTACCAGTCCCTTTATTAGCTTTATTGCCCTTCTCTGTACTCACTCCATTTCCAGTTCATCCTTCCTGAGGACTGGTGCCCAGAACTGGACAGCATACTCTAGGTGCGGCCAGACCAGAGTCTTGTAGAGCGGGAGAATTATCGTTTTATCTCTGGAGTTGATCCCCTTTTTAATGCCAATATTCTGTTTGCTTTGTTAGCAGCAGCTTGGCATTGCATGCTATTGCTGAGCCTATCATCTACTAGGACCGCCAGGTCCTTTTCCATCCTGGATTCCCCCAGAGGTTCTCCAGCCACTGAGTAGATTGCATTCATATTTTTGCCACCCAAATGTGTTATTTAACATTTTTTCCACATTAAATCTCATTTGCCATGTAGTTGTCCACCCCATAAATTTGTTTCAGATCTTCTTGCAAGGTTTCCACATCCTGCGGAGAAGTTATTGCCCTGCTTAGCTTAGTATCATCCGCAAATACAGAGATTGAACTGTTTATCCCATCCTCCAGGTCGTTTATGAACATATTAAATAGGATTGGTCCCAGCACAGAACCCTGGGGGACTCCACTTTTCACCCCTGACCATTCCGAGTACTCCCCATTTATCACCACCCTCTGAACTCGCCCTTGTAGCCAGTTTTCATTCCATGTACTCACCCTATGGTCCATGCCAACAGACCTTATTCTGTACAGTAAAAGTATAGGGGGAACTGTGTCAAATGCTTTTATAAAATCCAGGTACACAACTACAGGCCTTCCTTTATCTAGATGGCAGCTCACCTCCTCATAGAAGGTTAATAGATTGGTTTGGCAAGAATGATTCTTAATGAATCCATGCTGATTACTGCTAATGATACTGTTCTCATTACTAAAATCTTGTATATAGTCCCTTATCATCCCCTCCAAGAGCTTGCATACTATTGATGTTAGGCTAATTGATCTGTAATTCCCAGGGATGTATGTTGGCCCTTTTTAAAATATTAGTGGCTTTTCTCCAATCAGCTGGTACCATTCCAGTCAGTAGACTGTCAATCAAAATTAGAAACAGTGTTCTGGCAATTACTTGACGGAGTTCTCTAAGATCCTGTCAGGTCACCTTAAGGCTAGGTGACAGATGCACACCGTTGGGATCAGGAGTGCACCGCAAGGTAGTGGACCCTACAGCTGACTGCTGCGGATGGGAGTCAGGGTGGTAAGGAAGGCAGGGCCACTGGAACACCAACACAGATCCCACCGGGGTTAGAGCGTAAGATTCCCTGGGGCGTCTAAGAGCCAGCAGGTATTCACCAGAGCCTTTAGTGGTGAGGATGGACTGGGCTGTAACTGGCTCCAGGTCGCGACCCCCAGGGTCCCCCAGCTCACACCCACAGTAGGCAACAGGAGGATAGGGATAGTAAGGGAATAAGCCAAGGTCAGGGCCACAAGCAGACAAGGACAACAGAGTTCACATCAAGGATCAGGGTCACAGGCAAACAGGGATAGTCGGGGACACACCAAAGGTCAGGGTCACGAGCAGACAGGAATAGTTGAGAACACGCCAAGGTCGGTAACAGAAACAAACGTAGAGCACACGGCAGGCAGGAACAGGAAGCCAAAACACACAAAGGTAACACACAATGGTTGATCAGCTCTGCTGGCTTGCAGTGCACAGGTTAATATAGGGTTCCCTGATAGGGCCTGGGGTGGGGCCATGCTTAGAGGAGAGGTTATAAAACCAGCCAGGTGTGAGTGGCTGACCTCTTAGTCTGAACACATGAGGAGAAGGTAAGCTGACAGAGAAAGATTACTGCATAACTATGACAGTACCCCCCCTCTTATAAGGCCTCCCCCTCCCCCGCCTGGGCCCTGGCTTAAAGGGAAGCTGCAGATGAAACCTCCTCAACAGACGAGGCGCAAAGATCTCAGATGCAGTGATCCAAGACCTCTCCTCAGGACCAAAACCTTCCCAATGTATGAGGTACTGAAGAATGCCTCTACGGCGCCGAGAATCCAGAAGTTGACTAACCTCGTACTTAAGATTATCCTCAGAGACCGAAACCGAGGTAGGGAGAGGACGAGAGGAGAGGACTAAAGGCTTCTTAGGAATAGTTAAAGGCATAAGAAGACCATCAGGAGTCTGAGCAGGGTCCCCCAGACCCTTAAAGATGAGCTGGACATCCAGCACAGGATCATCAGACTGGGCAGAAGTCAGTGGATCCCTGAGACCAGGTTGGTTAGAAAGTGATGTGTCACAGAAGTCAAGCTGGATAGCTTCACTGGGCATAGGCTAAACTGGTGCAGAGGCCGACTGAGCAGCATTGCCAGGTGCAGCGACCACCAGAATCGCATCACAGGGCGTAGCAACTGTGGAACTGGTGGAGTCGGCCTGGTTGTGCGTCCAAGGGGGTCCAGGAACAGGCAAAGGTAAATGACCATGCAAACTGGAGTGAATGATCAGCTCAAGTTCACAGGTGGGCTCCTCATCCAGAGTGCCACATGACCCAGAGAGTGCCTCATCCTGACTATTGCAGGAGACATTCCAGAAATCGCTATGTGCAGCGGGAAGAGTAGAAGATACTGGGATGGTGGCAACAGGAAGTTTCTCTTTTGGGGTAACCTTGAGTAGGCAGGAAGAGGAACAGGAGGAACCCCAAGCCAGGATCCATCCAGCAGTCCAGTCAATGTGTGGAGAATGGAACCGTAACCAAGGAAGACCTAATATGATAGGAGATGAAGCCTTAGGAAAGACAAGGAAGGATATCCACTCCTGTTGGAGTGTCCCTACTGACATCTTAACAGGGAGGGTCTGGAAGCGGATAGGACCCCCTGGGAGAACAGTGCCATCAATCGCCAAGACCACCAATGGCGTTGAAAGGGGCACAAGGTTAAGTCTCATGGAAGATGCAGTTTCCCAATCCATGAAATTGCCAGCGGCTCCGGAATCCATATGTGCCGAGACCGAACGAGAGGAAGCGCCGACATGAAGGAACACAGAAAGAAGAAGACGAGAAGGGGAAGGTGATATTTCAGGGTCTAATACTCCACCTTCCAGATGTATTAGCCCCAAGCGTTTTTCCAGACGAAGAGAACAAGTGTCACAAAAATGACCTTTGGCCCCACAATAGAGGCACAGACCCAGAGTTCTTCGCCTATCGCGTTCTTCAGGAGGCAATTTGGTCCAGCCCAGCTGCAAAGGTTCCTCAGCCGGCAGGGGGTGCTCCTCGGATCGAAGAGAAGGGACTAGGAGCTCAGGCTGCCTAAGGAACGGGGTGTGCTGGCGTCTTTTTTCCAGGGCCCTCTCCTGAAAGCGAATATCAATCTGGATACACAAGGTGATGACACCGTCCAGATCAGCAGGAAGGGATCTTCCTGCTAATTCATCCTTCACTCTATCAGAGAGGACATGTAAAAAGGTTGCAACTAGGGCCTCATTATTCCAGCTCAATTCAGCTGTGAGGATACGGAACTGAAGAGCATACTGTCCCACAGAAGCAGACTCTTGACGGAGACATAAAAGAGCGCTAGCCACTGAAGAGACACGACCCGGTTCCTCGAAGATATTCCGAAAAAGTTTCAAGAAATCAGACAGGCTAGAAACCACTGGATCATTTAGTTCCCACAGAGGGGCAGCCCAAACTAGCGCCTCGCCAGACAGGAGGGATATAATATAGGCTACTTTCACCCGATCGGACAGGAAGTTTTGGGGCTGAAGTTCAAAATGAATTGTGCACTGGCTAAGGAGCTGGCAGTTGTAATGAATGTGTTGCTGCAACTGGTGCGATAGGTGCAGCAGCAGATAGCGGTTGAGGTTGTTGAACCCGGGGTCCTAATGAGGCCTGAACCTGTTCAAAATGGAATGCCAAATCCTGAAGGAATCGCATCACCTGGGTCTGATGCGATTCCTGGGTCTCAAGTTTGTGAACTAAGCCCTGCAATGGATCAGCTGCGGGTAGCGGCACATCAGCCGGGTCCATGGCTGATCAAACTGTCAGGTCACCTTGAGGCTAGGTGACAGATGCACACCGTTGGGATCAGGAGTGCACCGCAAGGTAGTGGATCCTACGGCTGACTGCTGCGGATGGGAGTCAGGGTGGTAAGGAAGGCAGGGCCACTGGAACACCAACACGGATCCCATCGGGGTTAGAGCGTAAGATTCCCTGGGGCGCGGAGTCTAAGAGCCAGCAGGTGTTCACCAGAGCCTCTAGTGGTGAGGATGGACTGGGCTGCAACTGGCTCCAGGTCACGACCCACAGGGTCCCCAGCTCACACCCATAGTAGGCAACAGGAGGATAGGGATAGTAAGGGAATAAGCCAAGGTTAGGGCCACAAGCAGACAAGGACAACAGAGTTCACACCAAGGTTCAGGGTCACAGGCAAACAGGGATAGTTGGGGACACGCCAAAGGTCAGGGTCACGAGCAGACAGGAATAGTTGAGAACACGCCAAGATCAGTAACAGAAACAAATGTAGAGCACACGGCAGGCAGGAACAGGAAGCCAAAACACACAAAGGTAACACACAATGGTTGATTAGCTCTGCTGGCTTGCAGTGCACAGGTTAATATAGGGTTCTCTGATAGGGCCTGGGGTGGGGCCATGCTTAGAGGAGAGGTTATAAAACCAGCTAGGTGTGAGTGGCTGGCCTCTTAGTCTGAACACATGAGGAGAAGGTAAGCTGACAGAGAAAGATTACTGCATAACCATGACAGGACCCTCGGGTGCAAGCCATCCTGTTCCGGTGATTTATTAATGTTAAGTTTTCCCTGTCTATTTCTAATTCTGTCCTCTGTTAGCCATGAGGGTTCTTCCTGTGTCATGAGGATAAACACTGCAATTTTTGGTTACTGAAGCCCCCCGATTCCCTCGTGAAGACTGTCTTCCCTTTTTTACTGTTTATATACTTAAAGAATTTCTTGGGATTTTTTTTGCTCTCCTCCGCTATGTGTCTGTGGTGTTCTATCTTAGCTGCCTTAATTGCACCCTTACATTTCTTGTTGCATGCTTTTTAAAGTATGAATTCTGATGATGATCCCTCAGCTTTGTATTTTTTGAAGGCCTTCTCCTGCTTTTATATGCATTTTTACATTGGAGTTAAGCCATGCAGGACTTTTGTTCCCTCTTTTAAATTTATTTCCCAATGGGATACACTGCCTCATGCCCTTATTTAATATGCTTTTAAAGCAAACCCATCTCTCCTCCGTGTTCTTTGTTCCTAAGATTTTATCCCAATTTATATCTTCTAGCAAGGTTTGTAGTTTAGGGAAGTTGGCTCTTTTGAAATTCAGCGTCTTTGTATTCCCCTTATGTTTCCTATTTGTGTGATTTATACTGAAGCTAATTGACCTGTTTCCTAAATTGTCCCATATTTCCACATCTGTGATAGGGTTTGTATTGTTAGTAATCAGTAGGTCTAGTAACGCTTTGTTTCTAGTTGGTGCGTCTACCGTCTGACCCATGAAATTGTCCAGCAAGACATTTAGGAACTGGTGAGCCTTAGATGAATGCTTGGATCCTTCCGCCCAGTCTATGTCTGGATAATTAAAATCCCCCATTATGATAACACTTCCCATCCTTGCTGCTAATCAAATTGTGATAGGAGGTCCATCTCCCCCTCCTCCCACAGGTTAGGGGGCCTATAGCATACCCCCAGTATTATTTTCCCCTTAGTTTCATCCCTTTGGAGCTCTACCCATTCCACCTCCTCCCTAGCCCATACACTTATCACATGCTTGACGAAGGGGTCCTGGTCCTCTCTTGTTTGTGATGTGATCATACTTCAATCAAAAACAGTTTGGACACAACCTGAAGATCTATGAAGTCTGAAGATCCATGGTTTGCTAACAAATACATTATATTACCAAAAGTTTCAAACAAAAAGATGCAGCGCTCAGACCAGTGGAAATTCAAATGCAAACTGGAAGTTGCAATCTGGGTGCTGGAGCTGTGGTGTCCTCCCATCCACCATAAGACAATGCAGTCATAGGAAAAAGACAGCTGGGAACTCCATAATCTTCAAGTATTTATTAAGCCATAAAAGTGAGTATAAAGATTGTGGCAGATGCGTTTCAGCGATAAGCCTTGTTCACAGCACACCTATACTACATATTACCAAAAGTATTGGGACGCCTGCCTTTACACACTCATGCAAACTTTAATGGCATCCCAGTCTAATGCCCCGTACACACGTTCGGACATTGATCGGACATTCCGACAACAAAATCCATGGATTTTTTCCGACGGATGTTGGCTCAAACTTGTCTTGCATACACACGATCACACAAACTTGTCGGAAAATCCGATCGTTCTGAATGTGGTGACGTAAAACACGTACATTGGGTCTATAAACGGGGCAGTAGCCAATAGCTTTCATCTCTTTATTTATTCTGAGCATGCGTGGCACTTTGTGCGTCGGATTTGTGTACACACGATCGGATCAAACACTGTGTGTCGGAAATTCCAATGGAAAATGTGTGATGGAGCCCACACACGGTCGGATTTTCCGACAACAAGGTCTTATCACACATTTTACGTCGGAAAATCCGACAGTGTGTACAGGGCATTAGTCTGTAGTGTTCAATATTGAGTTGGTCCACCCTTTGCAGCTATAACAGCTTAAACTCTTCTGGGAAGGCCGTCCACAAGGTTCAGAAGTGTGTCTATGGGAATGTTTGACCATTCTTCCAGAAATGCATTTATGAGGTCAGGCACTGATGTGGACAAGAAGGCCTGGCTCGCAATCTCCAATTTAATTCATTCCAAAGGTGTTCTGTCGGGTTGAGGTCAGGACTCTGTGTAGGCCAGTCAAGTTCCTCCACCCCAACTCGATCATCCATGTCTTTATGGACCTTGTTTTTTGTGTTGGTCCAAATTATTTTGTAAAGGGGGGATTATGGCGTGGGATTGTTTTTCAGGGGTTTGACTTGGCCCCTTAGTCCCAGTGAAGGTAACTCTTAAGGCATCAGCATACCAAGACATTTTGGACAATTTTATGCTCCCAACTTTGTAGGAACAGTTTGGGGATGGCCCCTTCCTGTTCCAACTTGACTGCACACCAGTGCACAAAGGAAGGTCCATAAAGACATGGATGAGCAAGTTTGGGGTGGAGGAACTTGACTGGCATCAACCCGATAGAGCGCCTTTGAGATATATTAGTGCAGAGACTGAGAGCCAGGCCTTCTCGTCTAACATCAGTGCCTGACCTCACAAATGGGCTTCTGGAAGAATGGTCAAACATTCCCATAGACACACTCCTAAACCTTGTGGACAGCCTTCCCAGAGGAGTTGAGGCGGTTATAGCTGCAAAAGGTGGGCCAACTCAAAATTGAACCGTACGGACTAAGACTGGGATGCCATTAAAGTTCATGTGCGTGTAAAGGCAGGCATCCCAATACTTTTGGTTATATAGTGTATCTACACTGTGCCATGTATGATCCAGATGCCAGCTGGTGTATGCTGCAGCACCCAATATCTTAGAGCCTTTTCCAGGAACGTGTGCAATGGGAATATTGGGGGCTATCATTGGTAATGTAGTCATGCTGTCAAGAACGTCATGGCAGTATGCAGAATGGTGCATCTGGATGAATAGTTGCACGCAGGTGCAGGCTGGCTCATAGCCATGCATGTGCAGAGAACACGTGTGCAATAATGTGCTTGCACATGCGTCTCAATAATGCTGGCACCAAATGGGCTATATAAGCTCCACAAAGCCAGTGCTGTCTTGTCAACAGTGTGATATGTGACCTTGTACCTGTCCCCACATTACCAATCCTGCCTGCCTTAACTTGATATTTGCCTGTACCGTCCCCAGCTTGCACTTGGACTGCTTCTGTTCCTGACTTGTTCATCTTCTACTGCCTCCTGCCTGAACCCTGACTACTCTTCCTACATTTTTGTACTTAATACGATTGCCAGTTGCTGACCCGGCTCGCCTTACCTCTCCCCAGTCCCGAGTGTCTGTGCCTTGATCATCACCATCCTACAGTCTCTTAGACGAGACTTCTGTCTACACACCTGTCCTAGGTCTTAGCCTAGTGGCAGTCTACCATCTGTCCACTGTTCCTGTGGTCGTCACCCACTGCTGAGAAGCCTGATATCTCTGTATCCAATCTCCTGAGGGGAGGCTACTCAGTACTGACCAATTCTGATACACTAGTGACTAGCCTACCTGTACCAGCTATTGGCAAGAAGTACAAAGCATTTGTATACAAGAATAGGAAGAAAGCGCACCAGCCTAGCGCATAATACCGTAGGACTCTTTAATGGATAAAATAAATGCCAATACACTCACAAAAGAACACAGTCAATTGCATGTAACATTTCCTAACAAGCCACTGGAAACATGTCCATCCCCCAGGGTGCAGCTTACGTGTTTCACGTGCAATGCCCTCTTCCTCAGAGATAACCAAAGTCTCTTTACTACAGCCAATAAATAGCCGAAGGTGTAAGAGAGACCATTCTCATCTCTTCAGGCTCCTTCACCAGGTTTGAAACACAGATTGTCACTCAATCCTACGGGTCTTGGCAGGGTTGAGTAAGGGCTTCATAAGTGATGTGATAAGTAGGGATAAGCAGCCAGACAACAAACAGGCTCTTGCGCATGTTACACTTCTAAAACCCTTGAGTTTAGAGGATTTGAAATTGAAACCAGAGGCCATCAGAGTTGCCCCCAAGAAGATACTTTAAGGTTATTTATTCAAAGAAGTAGGTATTTAACATCTGACAATAAATAACATCATCGACACAGTTCATGGCTCTTTGGTGGCAACTTCCATCAGGAGAGGTGTATAGAACACTAAGTAGACAATAACGGTGGCCACAAACACATTTCTTTTTATTCCAGCCTGCAGGTTCCTTCCATGCTATACAGGGCAGATGGAGTATTCTCTAATTATGGCTATTGAATTCTGACAGCCAGCACTGGCTGTCAGAATACCTAGAGATGCTAGCTGGCGGAATACCGGAACAATGGCTGCATCTGATTGGATGCAGCAGCTGTTTGGCTGACAATTTTCCATCTGGGAAATGCGCATAAATCAAATGGTGGTTCATATTATATCCTAGTATAATTTTCCACCTGTCTCTTTCCATTTTTCAATTGAAGGATGTCTGATGGGATGGTGCCAATGAGGCCAGTCATGAAGCGGATTTTTAACGGTGTATAAGTTGAAATATGACAGTATATATAGTTTTGTGTGTATGTGCTGTAATGCTGAATATATAAAGCAGCCACCTGATATCTGTTGGAAAAATTTTAATGTTTATCGTGTGACTATTTTATCTAAGATGGAGACTGATATTTAAAATGGCTTCTAAGGACCCGTTGCTTTAACTTGTTTTTTTTTTTTTGTCTATTGTTTCAACTAACTGCCTAAGGCCAGAAAACCACAAGCTTTGCTATATAAGGGAATAGATTGTAAGAAGTTTACTGTTTTGGCAATAAAGCTGTTATGTGTCATGAGCCACCAGTGAGCCAGTGAGCTTTTAGCCAATAGGATTCTTTTTGTTGATCTTATAAAAGGAAGTTACATGCTGTATTCTAGTGTGACTTCTGCATTTTTCCTCAACATGTAAGAAGCTTACCCTTTTGTGTCGACACAATTGAAATAAATTGTCTGCTTTTCAATACATCTGGAGTTTGATCACAGGAGAATATTCCTAACATTTTGGTCCTTCGAGCCGGAACCAACGAGTGGATCCCGGGTTGGACGTTCCCGACCAAGACCTCGGTGAGTGTTGGACCTCAAAATTCACTGAGCACCAAAGACCCCCACTTAACGTTAGTGGTAAAACAGGGGCTGGTCTGTACCGGGACCTGGACCCACCGTCTGGTTCTGAACCTGCGTGGTCCAGTCCTCCAAGATGTTTGAGAGGTAAGACAATTTAAAAATTTTCTTAATCCTTTCCTCTTGTTCTTTTTTTTTTTTATCTAAAATAAATGAGTTGTAATTGCTGACATTGGGATTGACCATATAACAGCTCGGTAGTCCCAATGGTTGAAGACAGAGTGGCATTGCCTACGGTAACATACATGTCACCTGCTGTCCAGGACAGATAACAAAAAAGATTTGTTGAAAGGTATACTGAGCGTCAGAGGTTGATTGCCTGATGATCTACAGTGCTAAAAGTAGCTAAGTGATCTAGAAAGATTGCAAGGCTAATTTTCTTCTGGGTGTTTAGTTTCTCCTTTCTCATGTTTAACTTTTCTTGTATTCTTATTGTTACCATGACCCAAGGGTTGCAATTCTGGTGTTTTACAAGTTGATAAAAGGCCCGCCTAATGCTAACGATGGAGAACTTGTTTATTAAGGCAATTATATATTCTGTATGCCTGCAAATTTGTGGTTAGAAACTGAGCTCACTCACTCCCCTCATAGACATCTATATGACAATTCTGTGAGTCAGCGTATTATTGTTAGAATTGTTCAGACACCTAAGTGCACTTCCTCTTTTGTGTGTGTGTGCGCGTGCAATGTATGTATGAGAGTGATTTCTGATCAGATGACTAATTTTACTGTTTGTTTTAACCAACTGTACTTTGTGGTGAAAAGAAGGTGAAGGTATACATTTTTTATGTGTGTATATATATATACGTCTGTGTATATATATACATGTATGTATATATGTATATATATATATTCAATATGGACCGCCCCGTTGGTCCATGCCATACATGGGAACCCCATGACCCCACAGGACGCTATAAAATTGAGTGAGAAAACAGCCTTTACTGATCTAAACAAGTCCTTTCTAGTTCATCAGTGCTAGCCTTACCAAACTATGACAAACCTTTCGAACAAACAGTAGACTCAAGGGAAGGTCACATGACATCAATACTTACACAGTCACATGGCGGGTGCCAGAGGCCAATTGCTTACTATTCTACAAAATTTGACTGTGTAACTAGAGCATTTCCACCCTGTGTACAGGCAGTGGTAGCTGCAGCCGAAGCAGTTAAGGCCTCAGCATCTATAGTGCAATATCACCCGTTGACACTCAAAGTACCACATGCAGTGTCTGTTATCCTTTTTACAACAAAAGATATCACATATGAGCCCAGCACGACACCTTTCCTGTATGTCTCTTGACACAACCTCACTTAACAATACAGAGGTGTACTACATTAAACCCATACACACTACTACCATTTCCTACTGATGGTCATAAACATGACTGTACTACTGCCACTGCTGAAAAGGTACTGCCACAAAGTGATTTGAAAGATGTACCATTATCTAACCCTGACACGACACTTTTTGTTGATGGCTCCAGTGAGAAAAATCCAGATGGCACAAATGCAACTGGATATGCAGTAGTGACATAGGATGAAATCTTAGAAGCTAGGCCATTACTAAAACATTATTCAGCACAAGTAGCAGAACTTGTAGCACTGACAAGAGCATGCATATTTTCCTATCAAAAGGAAAATCCATAACCATATACACTGACAGTCAATATGCATTTTCAACAGTGCATGTTTTAGCACAGCAATGAAAAAACAGGGAGATGGTCACCTCCAGTGGTAAGCCAATTTCACACACAGACTTCATTCTAGAATTCCTAGATGCAATACAGTTACCAAAAGAGCTTGCAATCTGCAAATGTCAAGCACACACAAAACATACAGACCCCATCTCGGAAGGAAATAAAAGGGCAGATAAAGCGGCTAAAATAGAGGCACAAGAAACACATCAAATAATGACAGAACGGGAAATCACAGGGAATGCCACAGAGAAGTCCCCGTCAAGTCTCCATGCGTCAGAGGGGGGCGGGGTCACCGGGTGGCCCTGCCCTCCGTTATTTAAGAACCGTCAGAAAAGGAGAAGCATCACACAGCGGCAGCCTCCCATCATGGTGGATGCGGAGCGGTCCGAGAAGAAGAAGAAGACACCGCGGAGGAAGATGCCGGACGAGAACACCGGAGGAAGAACCAGAAGAAGAAGATGGAGGAAGAAACTGAAGGAAGATAGAAGATAGAAGAAAGAAGATAGAAGAAAGAAGAAGCATTTAAATAAAGGAATTGTCAAAAACCGTCTTTTGTCATTTTTAACATTTTTGACACTTTTTTTGTGAAATGGTCCCTTACCATTTCACACAGGGGGAGGGCTGGGATCTGGGGGTCGCCTTGTTAAAGGGGGCTTCCAGATTCCGATAAGCCCCCCACCTGCAGACCCCCACAACCACTGGGCAAGGGTTGTGGGGATGAGGCCATTGTCCCCATCAACATGGGGACAAGGTGTTTTGGGGGGCTACGCCAAAGCACCCTCCCACTGTTGAGGGCATGTGGCCTGGTACGGTTCAGGAGGGAGGGGGCCGCTCTCCCGTCTCCCCCTCTTTTATGGCGACCTGCCAGGTTGCGTGCTCGGATAAGGGTCCCCATGCCATTTTTAAAAAAAATTTTGGCGCAGGGTTCCCCTTAAAATCCATACCAGACCTGAGGGGTCTGGTATAAATCTTGAGGGGGACCCCACGCCTTTTTCTTTTTAAATTTTGGCCGGGGTTCCCCTTAATATCCATACCAGACCTGAAGGGCCTGGTATGGAATTTAGGGGGACCCCCATGTCATTTTTTTTTTAATTTTGGTTCGGGGTTCCCCTTCGAGGAATTCCCATGCCGTTTTTATCAATGAACTTTTATGTGTATTGTCGGACCGGCAATTCATTAATAGTCGTGAGTAGTTTTAAATGACTTTTTTTCCTTTGAAATGTCATTTTGCTGTCAGACTGTTCTAAACACAGGAAACATGCGCCCCTTTACAGGCATACCATAGACACCCCCCAGGTACGAAATTTAAAGGAATATTACACTTTTATTGATTCACTTTAAGCATTATTAAAATCACTGCTCCCGAAAAAATGTCCGTTTTTAAAACTTTTTTTTGCATTGATCCATGTCCCCTGGGGCAGGACCCGGGTCCCGAAACACTTTTTATGACAATACCATGCATATAAGCCTTTAAAATGAGCACTTTTGATTTCTCCCATAGACTTTTCAAGGGTGTTCCGCGGCTTTCGAATTTGCCGCGAACACCCCAAATTGTTCGCTGTTCAGCGAACTGGTGAACAGCCGATGTTCCAGTTGAACATGAGTTCGACTCGAATTTGAAGCTCATCCCTACTCACAATTACGAAAACGGCCAACTCCCCCTGCACACATAGTAAGAACTGTAACAAATATTGATAACATGGAGCCAAGGAAGGAAGATCAGCGGTTGTACTCTATGGGAGCATGCGTGTCAGGAAATGACCCCTCAGGCAAATTTTTCCTTGAGGTATTACCACCCAATAAAACCAGACAACAGGAATAGGTAGACACAGAAGGGAAAGAAGAAGGCCATACTAAAAAGAATTTCTGAGTAAAACTATAAGATTTACTAACCTAACAGTAGAAGATGCCATAGCTTTGGATTTGGGTTACCAAGAAAAAAACAAGTGGTGAGAATGGTTGAGGTACATGGTTAAAACTCTAAAAAAAGGAAAACTGTTTAGTTTGTGCCGGAGCCCGACCACATTTAGCAACGGTCCCATTTTCCTCTAGGTCACAATACAGATCCAGAAGGTTTGAAATGTATGTTGCGGTTGTATAATAAGAGCTATAAACCTCAAACAAATTCTACCTGTCACACGTTGAGTTTGTTGTTTCCCCCAGTACAGAGACTTCAGATACCTCTGGCAGTTACTGCATATCTGCAACTGCATATCTGCAACTTTACTTGTTTTGCACTCCCAGGGAACAGTAGCGGGGTGGATCTTGGGTCACTACCCGATGACTACTGCAGGGAGAGGATTAACAAGGGCAATGGTGACTGGGTTGAACATGACATTCAGAGAGCTGATGTTTGGTGTATGCGTGGGGTTAAGAAACTGTGAGCTAGGATACCGGCCAATGCCCAAGGGGATTGTGCTATGGTCCAGCTAGCTATGCCCCTGAGGATCCTGCCAGAACACCCATGGACTAAGAGTCACCAACGGTATCGAAGGGACACCTCTCCTAAGTCCCATTTGACTCTCAGATCTACATAGATGATATTGGGGTTCCTCGCGGGGTGCCGGATGAGTTTAAGGCCAGGAATCAGGTGACAGCTGGGTTTGAGTCTCTTCTCTGGTGGGTGACTATAAATAAAAATGTTGACTGGATTAATTATATATACTATAACCAAAAACGATTTGTAGATTATACAAGGGACGCTGTAAAAGGCCTACCAGAACAGTTGGCCCCCTAATGGCATGGCAGAACCAAATGGCCTTAGATATGGTCCTGGCTGAAAGAGGAGGGATATGCAAAATGTTTGGTAGCATGTGTTGTACCTTTATCCCCAATAATACAGCTCCTGGAGGGACCATGACCAGAGCTGTAGAAGGATTGACTGCTCATCAAATGAATTAGCAGAAAATTCAGGTATTAATGATCCATTCACAAACTGGCTTGAAGGTTGGTTCGGGAAATGGACTGGACTTATCACCTCATGTTTGATCTCTATTGCCGTGGTTTTAGCTATCTTGGTGACCTGTGGATGCTGCTGCATTCCCTGCATTCAAGGACTTTCACAAAAATTGATTGAAACCGCAGTCACAAGAACAATGTATCAAGTCCTTCCTGCCTCTCAGGAGACCTGTGTGGTGTGGACATGGAAGCTCAACTTAATGACATACAGTCCGAAAGTGCATAAAAGACGGGGGACTATCATCAAAATGTGTTGAGATAAAATAGCCACACAACAGGAGGGAATGTTGGAAAAGTTTTAATGTTTATCGTGTGACTATTTTATCTAAAATGGAGACTGATGTTTAAAATGGCTTCTAAGGACACGTTGCTTTAACTTGTTTTTTTTTTTTTGTCTATTGTTTCAACTAACTGCCTAAGGCCAGAAAACCCACAAGCTTTGCTATGTAAGGGAATAGATTGTAAGAAGTTCACTGTATTGGCAATAAAGCTGTTATGCGTCATGAGCCACCAGTGAGATTTTAGCCAATAGGATTCTTTTTGTTAATCTTATAAAATTACCTTACATCCTGTATTCTAGTGTGACTTCTGCATTTTTTCTCAACATGTAAGAAGCTTACCCTTTTGTGTCGACACAATTTAAATAAATTATCTGCTTTTCAATACATCTGGAGTTTGACTGATCACAGGAGAAGAATATTCCTAACAATGTCCACTATTTCTGTGCCCACAACTCCATGAAGAACACTACACGCTCTGACACACTTGGTGGATGAGGAATATTTATTGTAGATTTCTGAATATACATATTGTGCTGCACTGCCTGGCATCCAGCTTGGGTGCCTCCACCAAGATACAGCTTCCGCCACTCTGGAACCAGGACCCAGGTATTATAGTGGAGGATTGCACCTAAGAACTTGATGACATTAGCTTAGATGCAAACTGAAACTGACTTTATTGTAAATTCACACAGAATATATACCACACAAAATCAGGTAAGAGCTTGATCACATTATCCTAAACCATGCAAACTGTAAACAGTAATGTCAGTACATCTACTGAACAGCTAACATGAACAGTAAGCTAATTAGGCAGCCCAGGTGACTCAGGTCATTCGGTGGTGTATTTAGGTTTTGTGCTGCCCTAGGCCTGACTAAGCTCGCGCACCCCCTAATTTAAATATGACCCACCCCTTCCTGTCAAGGCCACACCTCTTCCTTTTTAAGATCCGCCCTGTCATCTTCATGGGAAGAGGACAGAGGGACACCACAGGAGGAGGACAGAGAGGGATGCCGCATTTTTTCATTTGGGGGGTAAGGGGATATGTGCTGGGTGCTTTGGGAGGGGAGGATCAGACCCCCCCCACTAGCACATATCCTCTCCCCTCTCAAAGCACCCAGCACATATCCCATTACCCCCCCTCCCCTCATCCATGTGTGCATCTGTTATCTGCCCCCCTTCCCGGTTACTGTGTCCCCCTCCACTGTAAACTATACACAGACCTCAGACCGGCAGCGTGGCTTTTGCACTGAAGTCGTGTCCCTCCTCTGTGGCTCCTCCTCCTCCTGACTGTGTACACTAGAACATTAGAGCCGAGAAGGAGGAGGAGTCGAGGAGTGTGTGTGGCTGACAGTGGGGAATGAGATGGTGGCTGCTACGAAAAGCTGATTGGCGCTTTTGGGACCCCGGGTGGCAGATGTCCTGGGTGCCCACGCTAGCGCATCCTGTATGGCCAGTTACCGAAGCTCAGTGCCGGAACTTGTTGTGGGCTCCGGGACAGTGGCGTCACTAGGTTTGGTGTCACCTGGTGCGGTAAAAATTGTGTCCCCCCCCTTAATTTTTGGACTGGAGGCCCAGCGTTGGAGCTCATTTTGGCGGTCAATAAGGCCTAGAGGATATCAGGTTAGGCACTTCCTAATAGCTCAGTCCCTGGGAACAGTAATGGATAATGGCCAACAGGCTCTCTTACCAGACCCGGTGAAACTGCAACAGTGATCCCTCTGGCTAGACGTTCGCTCACTCTGGGCTGCCCAGGCTGACTCTAATCAGTAGTGTAGCATGTCTGCACCCCGGCAGTGGCTTCATCTTTCTCCCCCTCTGGTGGTGCAGATACAGCGTGGCTCTCTCTTTGGTGGTGCGGGAAAAGCGTGGCTCTCTCTGGTGGCGTGGTTCCCTGTCTGGTGGTGCAGGTACAGCATGGCTCTCTCTTTGGCGGTGCGGGAAAAGCGTGGCTCTCTCTGGTGGCGTGGCTCCCTGTCTGGTGGTTCAGGTACAGCGTGGCTCTCTGTTGGTGCAGGAACAGCGTGGCTCTCTCTATGGTGGTGCGGGTACAGCGTGGCTCTCTCTCTGGTGGTGTGAGTACAGCGTGGCTCTCTGGTGGTGCAGGTACAGTGTGGCTCCCTCTCTGGTGGTGCGGGAACAATGTGGCTTTCTTTCTGGTGGTGTGGGTACAGCGTGGCTCTCTGGTGGTGCGGGTACAGCGTGGCTCTCTCTGGTGGTGCGGGTACAGCGTGGCTCTCTCTGGTGGTGCAGGTACAGCGTGGCTCTCTCTGGTGGTGCAGGTACAGTGTGGTTCTCTCTGGTGGTGTGAGTACAGCGTGGCTCTGGTGGTGCGGGTACAGTGTGGTTCTCTCTGGTGGTGCGGGTACAGCGTGGCTCTGGCGGTGTGGGTACAGCATGGCTCTGGTGGTGCGGGTACAGCGTGGCTCTCTGGTAGTGTGGGTACAGCATGGCTCTGGTGGTGCGGGTACAGCGTGGCTCTCTGGTGGTGCGGGTACAGCATGACTCTGGTGGTGTGGGTACAGCGTGGCCCTCTGGTAGTGCGGGTACAGCGTGGCTCTGGTGGTGCGGGTACAGCGTGGCTCTGGTGGTGCGGGTACAGCGTGGCTCTCTGGTGGTGTGGGTACAGCGTGGCTCTGGTGGTGCGGGTACAGTGTGGCTCCCTCTCTGGCTTCCCCCAGTACAGTACTCTTTTTCTCCTCCTGTAACACCCCCCAGCAGAGTGCATGCATGCTGGGGGCTGTAGCATGTTTGTGGACACACAGGAGCCGCCACTCTTCAGGGACTACTTTTCCCATGATGCCCCCAGAGTCTTCTGATTGGCCCTCTGCTGTGGCCAATTATGGGGAGGGAAACAGTGGTCAGGAAGCTGGGCGGCGGCGCAGGGAAACCAATTCTCTCTCTCCTCTCTCTTCGGCTGACAGAAAGGGGAGGGGGCGAGTGGGGGAGATACACAGACAGCCCGCATCTCTCCTCTCCCTGTCACAGCGCTGCTGCTCCATTTACCAGAGAACTCCCCCACTCACCCCCCCTCCCCTTTCTGTCAGCCGAAGAGAGAAGAGAGAGCGTCTCTAATTGGTTTCCCTGCGCCGCCGCCCAGCTTCCTGACCGCTGTTTCCCTCCCCATATTTGGCCACAGCAGAGGGCCATTCAGAGAGAGAAGCAAGGCTTCACAGGGGCGGCTTGACGGCTTCCTGGCTCCCTCCGCACACGCGACGCCACTCCTAAACTGTACTCCTGGTGGCCCTGTTGTGCGCGAAGAGGGCGCAGGTGCCGTTCTCGGGGGGGGGGGGGGTTAGCGGCCTTTTGCCGCCCCCCCGCAAAGTGCCGCCCTAGGCCTAGGCCTTGTCGGCCTAGGCCAAAACACCAGACCGTGTGGCACCATACCTACAAATACTCAAAGTGCTTTACACCTGCTGTCTGTCAGGTGTTTGGCTTTCACTGGTGTAATCTGTTCACTACAAAAGTCATCATAAGACAAAACTCATAATACAATGTTCCAGAAGTCTGAAAAAGTGGAATTAATGTATCTACATAGATTTCTTGAGGGATGTTGTTGATAAATATTACTGTCCCAAGTGCTGGGGCTTATCCAACTTAGTCTGCAGGAGGGCCACCATATTTCCTCTGATCATTAAGACCATTAACCTGTACAAGATCAATATTACCTTTCCATCCACTTGAGAAGGGATGCTTTATTGTCCTTATTCAGAGAATGAATCCAAGCCTCGCTCTCAGCATTCATCCCATAGTTGTCCATCATTAGATAATTATCTGCTCTCTCCATGGGATAAGAGGCTGAATGAGCTATTTTCCATGCTCTGGCTGGGAGAAGCAGTCAAAGACCCCAGTCTTCTCCATTGGGCCATAATCAGTGGGTAGAAGGCTAGCCCCTAGTCACCTCCAAAAGCCCATGTCCCAGTTGGATTTGTCACACATACGTATATATTGGATAGATAAACAAGCCATATCTATTACAAAGAATAGGCAGTTGGAAAAAATATGTTGCATTGGTTAAACGAGAGCTGGAATGTGCTGCAACCACAATGATAGTTATAAACCACAACCCCTTTTGCACTCTCTATTGGGTAACCATAATAAAGGGGAAGATATACCACACTATCAGTACAGTAGTCAGTAATAGCCTACTCTACTTCTGCTGGTCAGCTCACTGGGGCTCAAAACGTTATGCTGGAGCTCTCAGGTAGTATCCCTTTTAAGAGCTGCTGCTGGCAATAACATGCGGTTTCTTGCAAACAAATTCTGTCCATCTTTATGAAGTTGTAGTGCAGGGTTTGCCAGTGGCCTCTCACCAGCTTGGTGTCAGCAGGAGGTCCCCTTCTGCTCACTAGGCAAAGGGTCCCTTTCTGTCAGTGTCTTCAGCTAGACAGCAGGTTCCCCAGCATCCAGGGCTCACTCCACTGATCCAGAATGGCTGCCACCCTGTCTCTAATGCTCTCAGGTGTCACCACCATCCTACCACAGCCTCTGCTCCTCAGCAAGATGTCACCTCTCCACTCTATCCCTAGGTGCAGCAGGGACTGTCTCAGCCTCAGTATCTCTGCAGAATCACCCCCTTCTCCTCTCTCATCCTGGGAAAATGCACACCACCCCTCTATAATGTCTCTCCCTGGGAATTGCAGTTCAGGAGGAATCTGTAATACTAGCTTCTAGAAACTAGAGTTCCTCTGTGATCTACATTCCCCACAATCCTCCATGCTTCCTCTCAAAATCTCTAGCAGCTCATGTCCTCTGTTTGCCCCCCAGTAGATGGAGAACACCAGCCGCTCTGTGTTCTATGACAAAAGTCTTTCCTAAAACTGTTCTTGTGTGAGAGTCTTTCGGGCAACACAGACAACAAAGCCCATTTCGTGCTGGAGCTACAGACTGGGCTGCATTAGGGATTTAGGTTGCTTGAAACTTGAATGGGTTTGTTGCAACCTTAACGATGTAAGTATACGCACTAAATTCCACATTGATCTATTTAGAAATCCCAAATAACTTACCACACTTACATGTATCTCTCTTGTGGCATTTTATCCACTTTTCTCCTTCCCTCCCTATTATCTGGAAAAGCTACACATCAACCTTGAGAGTACTTAACAGAGTCTGGCAGATAATGTTACAGAGAAAGCTCCAGAGCACAGCAATCTGTGTTCACGTTGAGTAAGTAGACATTCAAAACGTCAAGCTTTAAAATTGTGCTTGCCCAAAAAGGGACAACGACCCCCAGTACCCAAATTTTCTGTAGGTGATGCTTTAAAAGCCCTAGGTCATCAGTTAACCATAAATCATGGGCATAGAATTATTGCTCCCACCCCTGTGTACACGGTAATAGGTAACATGTGTAGCACACGCGCGAGCCCCCAAAACGTGCATATACAAATGCATGTGTGTGTACCTAGGGGCAAGGTGGGCTCAAAATAATTTTGAGAGGGTTTAAGTGCTTGAATGTAACTATTTTTGACATTTGCTTCAATAAAACGTTATTTATATCCCACAAAAAGTCCCCTATGTGATATACATTCTTTGTGACAGGTTCTCTTTTAGACCCTTGATGTCTCATTCGCCCTCCATTGAAGCTAATAGACCTCATAAACTGACATCATACACATCGCTTCCAGGTACTTTGCAACTAAGGGAGATCAGACGGTTGATAGTTGGTTTGTGAAATTTACACACTTCTGACTGCAAGTTAGTGCCAGTAAAAGTAAAAGTTAAATATACTGAGAATTCATGTGTATTACGTCTGTCTTGTAACACAGGAAGTATGAGATCTTTTCCAAAAGCATTGGATGTGTGTTGTCCTTACCAGGGTCATTTAATGAACAAATAAATCACTTTTGGATACTTGGACAGTTTGGTGCTTTTTCTCACACAACTGTATATACACTATTCAATTTGGGTGACCCTTATTTTTGAGAGGCCTCCATTTTGTGTAGGCATGCCGATTCCAAGCCAAGGAGGACTTGGAATCCAACAAGGACTCAATTTTTTACTGGTAGAGGATTCATATCCATCGCCTCAACCCCACCTTGTCTTGCATACATATTCATGGCCTTATTTAACCTTTAGCACCATGCTTATTCTTTGGCTTTAATACTTTAATGCTTCCTGGATCACTGACACAGAACAAGTATAGAGTTTATGAAGCCAGACGGAATTCAAAAACCTTTATGCTTATATTTGTTCTAGGTCAACAAGTGACTCAACTGGCTGCCTATAGTGTCCTCTGTATCCATTGGTCTTCACAACCCTAACACAAGTCCCTTTTTACATTCTGTTGTGTTTTTTTTAACATCAACTACTCAAGCCCTGTAGAAGGGGGAGGCTTTTTCCCCCCAAAATGTGTTGGCTGTATCTGATGATTGAATGTTTCAAAAAGTTCTTTAAAGCAGGGTGTTAACCCAAAAGTGGAACTTCCACTCATTTGTCTTCTCTCCACCTCCGGTGCCACATTTGGCACCTTTTGGGGGGGGGGGGGAGCGGAGCCTCAGGCATGCGCAGGAGGGTTCCCGGGGTGAATCCTTGAGGCTACACTGCTGCGTTCCCTTACCCGCAATGGTGGCGGCAGCACCCGCTAGCTGATGGAAACATCAGCTGCGTTGCCGACATCATTGGACTCCAGGACAGGTAAGTGTCCTATTATTAAAAGCCAGCAGCTGCAGTATGTGTAGCTGCTGGCTTTTAATTTCTGCAGCGGTGGGCGAACCTCCGCTTTAACCACTTCAATACCGGGCACTTTCGCACCTTCCTGCCCAGGCCAATTTTCAGCTTTCAGTGCTGTCGCTGTTTAAATGACAATTGCGCGGTCATGCTACACTGTACCCAAACTAAATTTTTATCATTTTGTTCCCACAAATAGTTTTCTTTTGTTGGTATTTGATCACCTCTGCGTTTTTGTTTTTTTTAAACGAATAAAAAAAGACCGAAAATTTTGATATAACATTTTGTAAATAAGTAAGTTTTCTCCTTCACTGATGGGCACTGATAAGCTACACTGATGGGCACTAATAAGATGCCACCGATGAGGTGGCACCGATGAGATGGCATTGATGAGGTGGCACTGATGGGCACTGATAGGCAGCACTGATAGGTGGCATTGATATGTGGCACTGATGGGCATTGATAGGCGGCACTGATGGGCACTCATAGGTTGCACTGGTGGGCACTGATGGTCACTGATAGGTGACACTGATGGGCACTGAAAGGCTGCACTGATGGGTACTTATGGGTGGCACTGATAGGCGGCACTGATGGGCACTGATAGGCAGCACTGATGGGCACTGAAAGGCTGCACTGATGGGCATTGATGGGCACTGATAGATTTAACTGATAGGCATCACTGGTGGCACTGGCAGGCATTTTTCTTTGCCACTGATTGGCAGCTGCCTGGGCACTGATTGGCATTTCCCTGGTTGTCTAGGGTGGCATACCTGGTGGTCCAGTGTGGTGGCCATCCCTAGTGGTCCTGGCAGCATCCTGGGGGTCCTGGATGGGCATCCGAGGGGGCGCTGTGCTGATAAACAGCAGCCGATTGGCTTTCCTCTACTCGCGTCTGTCAGATGCGAGTGAGGAAAAGCCGATCAACGGCTCTTCCTGTTTACATCGTGATCAGCCGCGATTGGACACGACTGACCACATGGTAAAGAGTCTCTGTCAGAGACTCTTTACCTAGATCGGAGTTGCGGTGTGTCAGACTGACACACTGCAACAACAATCGCCGCGATGCGCGCCCCATATGACGTCCAGTCAGGAAGTGGCAACCACTTTGCCGACATCGTTTTGTTATATGTCGGGCGGTAAGTGGTTAAGTGAGATGAACTTTTGTACCAGGAGCTCCTCTGTACACGTCTAAGAATATAGCATCTGAAGAGCACCTTTGTCGATATCAGAGAGGTAGCAGCCTAAGACCAGAGCAGGGTCCATCCATACTAGACTTCAATCAAGGATTTGCTTCTTTTGAAGGAAAAATCACTTTACAGCAGATCCATCTTAGTCAATTTTCACTTCTATCAGCCCAGCACTATCACACATACATCAAGTGAGAAAGAATGGGAGCCTTTTATTTTTTAATATAATTTTTTTTTTCCTTTGCAAACTTTTAAAAGGTACAAGACATATTACAATAGAACAATACAGCAATGGCCATACATTTACAACACAAAAAACAAACAAACAAACAACAAAAAACGAGTAAACATGAAAAAAACGTACATAACTCAAATATACCAAAAAAAAAATGACAGAGGTCAACAAGACTCTTCATCTCATAAATGACAACACAACAAATATCTAATAATAATACTAATGAAATAATATTAATATTAGTCTTCTGCCATATCAAATATAGCTGGGTCAAATATTCCCATTCAAACTGACCTGATATATAAGAAAAAGGGAAAAATCTACTTTAATCAGAACAATTCTCGAAGAGCCCCTTAGTTTTTTTTTTTTTGTTTTTTTTTTATGTTATACTATCTTGAATATCTAAACAGCAAAATAAGTTCTCTAGGTTGGATACATGTCAGTGTTAAGCAAATATGGGGACCAAGTATTAAAAAACTTTTTCCTAAGAGACTCCCAATGCTTGCAATCTCCATTTTATGAAAAGCATACGTTTATGCAATTTTTGCAATATATCTACCAGGGTAGGGATAACTGGAGTAGTTGAGTTTGTTAATAATATTTTCTTTAGTTAAAGTACCAAGAAAACAAGATGATGAAGTCACTCTTTTTACCGTAGGAATAGCTTGGATTAGACACAGAGAAGGGGAAAGGGAATGTACTTGTCCAGTTAGTTGGGTCAAATAATGGACATGCCCATAAAAAGTTAGGTGTGTTAAAAAATGGGAGCCTTTGTACGGCATGATAGCCAGACATTTTTTTAGGAAATCCATGATGGTAGCAACTCATGTTGGATCATCAAAAAACAAACAGCACTGCTCCAAACTGAAGTCCCCCCTACGATGCCGGCACAGGAGCCCGTTCATGCTCACAATCCCAAGCCAACAATATAATAGAAGCTGCACACTGATATGTCAACTCCTCTAAGCCCGGGTTCACACCTATGCGAATTAGATACGGCTTACAACGCATCCAATTCGCAGGACATTTTAAACTAGGCTCATTTGAATGAGGCTGGTTCACATATGTGCGATGCATTCGCACTGCGCATTGCACAAAAAACGTGTGCGTTTTCTGGTCATTGCGGTGCAAATTAGAAGGCCATTATCTTCTATGGGCACGCACCTGATTCGCAGCTGTGCTGCGTTGTGAACAGAAATGATCTCCCCTCCTCCTACACCTCCCCCTCTTCCAGTTCCTCCCCTGTCTGTTTTGGTGTGGTGACCGGAGCAAGCATGGCCAAAAGGGGTAGAAAAGTTTCAGCAAAGGCGAAGGAATCCGTGGATTGTGAGGAGCTGATCAGACTTGTGAGGGATAAACCGATGATTTATGACACCCAGCATCCTAAATATAAGGACAACGTTGTGAAAAAACATGCATGGCTGGAAATTGCCAGAATCATCTTGCCAGAGTGGAGCATGTGCTCATCCCAAGTTCAGGCTGCCAAATGTAAGTTTTTTATTCCCTTTCACTACCTGTAGATGCTGTCCTATTGTTTAGTTATGTTGGCCATTTTTATTCTAATATTATAATAAACAACAGCATGTGTTTGCCCACAAATCCATACCAGGCCACATGCCCTCAGCACTGTGCACATAACGGCGTCAGACAGCGACGGAGGGGTACCTAAATTAACTACTAAGCTAAGATTCGCTTAGGCTAGCAAAAGAATATACAATGCAAATGTTAACAACATTATTTTTATTTAACTAAACCAAAATTATGAAAAAAGCATTATTTGTTACAGCACACTTAACTTTGTCATGGCCCTGATAATATAATGCAAACCAATACACACTTTTTCTGATTAGATAGAATTCATCTGCCAAGGCACCTCCCCAGCTGGCGACATAAAGAAGCTTTGAAATTCCCCACGAATATGTGTACCACTAGTGGTGCCCCTAGTAACATTCCACTGTGCCGCCTCCATGTTATGGCTCAGGGAATCCTCAAATAGATATCCGTCACGTTCACGCACATAGTTGTGCAGTGCACAGGCTGCTTTAACAGCACTGATAGCATGGTCAATACTCAGATTTATTGAAGTATGCATGAATCTCCACTTATTGCATAGTATCCCAAATGCACATTCAACTACTCGTCGTGCCCTAGTGAGCCTATAATTGAACACTCTTTTTTCTGTTGTCAAAGAGCGACTAGAAAAAGGCCTGAGCATGTGCTGTGCAAGTGCAAACGCTTCATCTCCTACAAATACATGTGGGAGGGAAGGATCTGTTGTTCCGGGCAGGGGAGAATGACTGGGCAAGTCTAGTGTATTCTCACGCAGCATGCGGCCAAATGAGGAATGTGAAAATACACTAGAATCCGAGCTGCTGCCATAAGAACCCACATCAATATAAAGAAATTTATAATTTGCGTCTGCCACTGCCATTAATACCAACGAAAAGTATTTCTTATAATTAAAATATTGGCTACCACTAGCTGGAGGCTTGAGGATGCGGATGTGCTTCCCATCAATGGCTCCCAGACAGTTGGGGAAGTTGCAACGCTGCCAAAATAGCTCTGCTACCTGCAACCATTCTTGTTTGTTTGGCTTCTTCATAACCAAATCCTTCAGTTCTTCCCATATGACTAGGCAGGTTTTATGAACAATGCCACTAATAGTTGATTTTCCAACCTTAAATTCAAAGTGCAAACTTCCAAACGAATTTCCTGTTGCTAGGTACCTAAAAGCAGACATAAATAAAATGAATTTTATTTTTATTTTTTTCAGTGCATTACTTACAGACAAGGTGGCGCAGCATGCGTGATGCTTACCGCAAATATATACGCCATCTCAAAGAAGCAAGGAGTGGCTCGGGGGCAGCGCCTAGGGTACCCTATATGTTTGCCAAGGACTTAGATTTTCTGAAACCCATTGTGGAGATGAGGGAGTAAGTTTTCATCTATATCATCTATGTATCTGCAAACCTCTTAACTTTGATTATGCCTAGTTAAGTTACACTCTTTATTTTCTTAACAGGACAGAAGCTAGTTGGGAGGAACAAGATGTGATGGATGACCAACTGGAGGCACAACCGGAGGCCCAAGCCCAGATTGGTTTGGAAGAAGGCCCAGAGGATTTGTCACAAATCCAAAGCTCCTCGAATCTGATAGGAAACCAACCCAGATGAGCAATCCGCAGTGGCAGAGGCTATCCCTGGGCCCTCCTCTGCTCCTGCACACATTGCTCTGCCAGCCAAAGTGCCACGGAGGCGACCACCTCTATCGCAACCTGACATAAGTGAGCGCCTACTTGAAATGTTGAAAAACATATCTGAAAAGGTGGATGCTTTTTTATGTCCGGATACTATACTGGCGCTCAGTTTTGTCCCTCTAATAAAGAAAGTCAAACCTGAGCGCTACTTTGAAATGCGAAGCACTATCGAACAAGTGCTGCACTCCTTCTCAGAGCCACGTGAGGAAGCTTCATTTCAAGTGCCATATGTGCCACCACCAAGACCTCCCCTGAACTACCCCCGATACGTCCACTACCCAGAACAACACCAACCTTACCCCTATAATCCCCCATCCTATCCTTCTAGCTTTGAAAAGCCAACCTCCATATATGAAGTTAGACACAGTAACATTCCCTATCCCATCCCATCCCCAATTCCTTCAATCAGGCCCCCCCCTCCCACAAATCCTGGTATGTATGTGCCAAGTCAACATGGCGAGGCTACACCAGATCCCAGCACTGCCCGTGATGACCAGGCTTCCACCAGTCACTACTCCACTGAGGCCCCTTTTAAAAAAACATATCACAATCTGTGATTTCTGAGGTCTGTCCAAGGTTGAGGACCAAGAGGACACATGTTTGTCAAAATATGTTCAACAGGCCTACTTGAGAGACATGTATATTTTTTGTTTTTGTTGAATGTTAATTTATGTTGGCTACATGTGCCAAATTTTTATTTTATTTTTTTAAGTATACTTTAATAAATAATTACTACGCCAACTTTTGTCGGGTTATATATTTAGAATGACACGTTTGAAAATTTGTAAATAAAAAATATTGCATTCTCCTACATTCACATGACAAAGGACATCAGTGGTGAAAAGTACCTTAATGTGATCAGTAATCTTTCAGCAGGCTGGATACTTGGTCTGTAGCATGTGTTCTGACGCTCCAAGCGAGGGAAGATTATTCCAAGTAATTCGTCATAACTAATTCAAAAATGAGTCTTTTATTAGATTAGTGTATGAAACCAATTTTTACATACACTTTTCTAAATAATAAGGTAAGTGTTTAAGAACATTCTTATTTGTAAGAAGGCCTGTATCCTTTATCAAAATAAAAATGCATGTTAAAGAAGTGGCATAACAAAGAAGATCTAACGTCATTTGCAGTTGTGTCATCATTTGGACAAATGTTTAGCCACTGGCAGCTGAATTTAACAATAGCAATTGTCTGGTCACAAACTGGACAACAAAATGTTTGGGAATCCCCCCACACAAAGCACCTTGTCCTCATTAGGGATGAGCCGAACACCCCCCTGTTCGGTTCGCACCAGAACATGCGAACAGGAAAAAAATTTGTTCGAACACGCGAACACCGTTAAAGTCTATGGGACACGAACATGAATAATCAAAAGTGCTAATTTTAAAGGCTAATATGCAAGTTATTGTCAATAAAAGTGTTTGGGGACCTGGGTCCTGAAGAAGAAGAAGATGAAGAAGAAGATGAAGAAGAAGATGAAGAAGAGAAGAAGATGAAGAGAAGAGCGGGAGCCTCCCCTCATGCCATGGGTGCGGAGCGGCCCGAGGAGAAGAAGATAGAAGACACCGCGGAGAAGATGCTGGAAGAGAACGCCGGAGGAAGAACCAGAAGAGCCAGAAGAACCAGAAGAAGAAGAAGATGAAGGAAGAAAGAAGAAGCATTTAAATAAAGGAATTGTCAAAAACTGTCTCTTGTCATTTTTAACATTTTTGACAGTTTTTTAGTGAAATGGTAGGGGTAAGTACCCCCTTACCATTTCACACAGGGGGGGGGCCGGGATCTGGGGGTCCCCTTGTTAAAGGGGGCTTCCAGATTCCGATAAGCCCCCCGCCCGCAGACCCCCACAACCACCGGCCACGGTTGTGAGGATGAGGCCCTTGTCCTCATCAACATGGGGACAAGGTGTTTTGGGGGGCTACCCCAAAGCACCCTCCCAATGTTGAGGGCATGTGGCCTGGTACGGTTCAGGAGGGGCGCACTCTCGTCCCCCCCTCTTTTCCTGCGGCCTGCCAGGTTGCGTGCTCGGATAAGGGTCTGGTATGGATTTTTAGGGGGACCCCACGCCGTTTTTTTTTTTTTTTTTGGCGCGGGGTTCCCCTTAAAATCCATACCAGACCTGAAGGGTCTGGTATGGAATTTAGGGGGAACCCCACGTCAATTTTTTTTTTAAATTTTGGCTGGGGTTCCCCTTAATATCCATACCAGACCTGAAGGGCCTTGTATGGAATTTAGGGGGACCCCCACATCATTTTTTTTTTTTTATTTTGGTTCGGGGTTCCCCTGTGGGGAATTCCCATGCCGTTTTTATCAATGAACTTCTATGTGTATTGTCGGCAATGCAATAGCCGCGGGTAGTTTTAAATGAGTTTTTTCCTTCCAAATGTCATTTTGCTGTCAGACTGTTCTAAACACAGGAAACATGCGCCCCTTTACAGGCATACTATAGACACCCCCCAGGTACGAAATTTAAAGGGATATTACACTTTTATTGTTTGACTTTAAGCATTATTAAAATCACTGCTCCTGAAAAAACGGCCGTTTTTAAAACTTTTTTTTGCATTGATCCATGTCCCCTGGGGCAGGACCCGGGTCCCCAAACACTTTTTATGACAATAACTTGCATATAAGCCTTTAAAATTAGCACTTTTGATTTCTCCCATAGACTTTTAAAGGGTGTTCCGCGGCATTCGAATTTGCCGCGAACACCCCAAATTGTTCGCTGTTCGGTGAACTTGCGAACAGCCAATGTTCGAGTAGAACATGAGTTCGACTCGAACTCGAAGCTCATCCCTAGTCCTCATCAACTTGGGGGCAAGGTGTTTTTTGGGGGGTGGGGGGGCACAAAACACACTACACATGTTAAGGGCATATGGCCTGGTTTGGTCCAGGAAGGGGGTGCTCACTCCCCCCCTTTTCATGGCCTTTTAGGCTGCATGCTCTGATAATATTCTGGTATGGATTTGGGGGGGGGGGGGGCGGGAACACCACGATTTTTTAAATTATAACACTGACATAAAGTCACACACATAGGTTAGACTTGATGGACCAGTGTCTTTTTCAAAACTCCCCTACTATGGAAACATGTTTTTAAAATTATTGTTTGTCAAAAAAATTCCTCACCTAGTTATTGACATGCGCGTGTAATTAAAAAATTTTTCTTCATGCCCACGGAGGTCTTCATACAGGATCATGAACTGGCCTCTCTCATCCCTATTTGCTAGTATGGGATGCACCCAGTTTCTTCTTCTCCTCCTCCTTCTCCTCTTCTCTACTTCAAGCAAGATTGCTGCTGTTACAGCAACAACTGTTGGCATTATCATTGGCAGAGCAGCACACATTTTGCGAACAAAAATAACCCACACAATACACAATACAGACTCCTGGACAACCAGGAAGTGTCCGGAAAAATCAAGCTTTTTATAAGCAGCCTCACAAATAGATAACAAGTGATTGGCCTGCTCTAAATTCGCATCTATCATTAGACACTCACTGGTTACTTCCGAATTCGCAGCTGATCCGCACCTAAAACGCTGACGAACCGCTGAACAACTGATTTTTCTATGCGCAGTGAAACCGCAGCTTCAATTCGCACCGCACATGTGTGAAACCGGGCTAAATGCTTTATTCATCCAAAAACGGCAAGACAGCATGTCAGATGTCCCCGTCCAGGGACAGCCTTTCCTTGACACCATGATAGGCTTAGGCCTGTAAAGTGCGACCCGGAGGAAAATCTAGACGGAGGGTCGGCATAACTATGGGAGGAACAGGTCGGCAAGGGTTAAGTTTTTACTGAGTTAGTTGGGGGAAAAAGGGCAGCTTACCTTATTGGAGGAGCAGGTCAGGTGTGTGGGTGGAGCAGGAAAAGGTTGGGATGTTGCACAGGCTGTTGGGAAATCATTCCAGAATTTTCCCTGTTGGTAGAAGTTCTGTCAGCCCCTGCGGAGAGAAATACAGGCAGGATGAGCGATTTGGAGGCCTTGTGGAACCAGGTCAGGGCTGCAGCCTCTACACGGGGTCCTCAGTGGCTCCAACAACAATTATTAGGCATGTTAGGGGGGTCGGGGGTTGATCCCTCTCCTCCTGGATCTCCCCCTTCATCTAAGCGCGCTAGGAGGGTTCGCCCTCCTGAGCGCTTGAGCCCTTCCCATACCCCCCGGGTCCGGCGGCCGCATGGGAGCTCCACACGGAACCCTTCAGTGTCCCCTGCTAGGCCATCAGCTTCTGGCCACAGCAGAGGGCCTGGGAGGAATCCCCAGCATCGGCGGGACCTGCGGGAGGGGGGGCCGCTGCGCTCTCTTCCCCCCTCCTCCCCCTCTACAGTGATTCAGGATGTCACGGCCGGCTCTCCTGCTGATGTGCCTAGCAGGAGGCCGGCTCGGCGAGGGATACAGTCGGATGCAGGGCGGGGCGGGAGCCCTGTCCCTTCTGGATCGGTGGGCAGAGCGGACTGTGGGAACCAGGAGGTCCGGTACCTGCGCTCGTCGGCAGCGTCATCTGGAGGATCAGCTCCCTCTCCTGTGGCTGAAGCGTCGGCTCGGCGTGGGAAGGCTGGAGAAACAGGCAGCAGAAGGCAGTTGGCGCCCTCTGCTGCTTCTACACAGACATTGCAGCCATCTTCAAGCAGAGATAGAGTGACAGCTGCACGGGGGAGTGGCCAAGCTCAATTAAAGGGCCGGCGACCCCCTTCCACAGTTGGGGGTGCACGCGGACCCCGCAGCTGTCAGATGGAGGTGGAGGAAGATGAGGGTACGCCGGGGCGTGCTGAAGCAGAGGAATCGAGGGGAAGAACGCCTGCGGCACAGTCGGTGCGTGAGTCATCAGCAGAATCCGGCGAGGTGTCCAGCGATGACGGCGATGGGCGATCACTGGCCATGCGCCCTACCGTGCAGAGTCAGCTGGGATCCGGAAGTGCGGCTGCTCGGGATTCGGTGCGCAGGCAGCCTGGTGAGTCCAATTTTAATTCTGCTACTTTTGTAGGGCAAGGTGTTGGGTTCACGGAGGGTGGAAAGGGGGGGTCACGGGGCAGGGAGCAAGCGGGTCAGATGGGGAGGGAACCTGGTGTGGCGGGTTTGGCGGAATTTTTTGCGGGTTTTCGGGAACTGTTGGACCGTTGCGCCCCGCCTGGGCCTTCAGGACCAGTAGCAGGGCCGACGGGGGCGTGGGTCCCTGCCGTGACCACGTAGGATGGATTGGGCTGTGATGCCCCTGTTGCGTGTAGTTCTACGCTGCCGCCGGCGGTGAGCACGGCGTCCCAGCGGGAAGGACAAGCGGATACGGGAATCCCATTATCCTCAGCGGTAGTTGAGTCTGCGTCTCAGACGGCGAGGGTCAGTGGCGCGGAGTCGCGTAAGGCTAAGGAGTCGGGGGACGATGGGGTTCGTTTGGGTGATAGAGCACACGGTGAGGTTTATGTATGCTTCGAGGGTCCGTTAGGGGTACATCTCAAGCCCGAAGTTAGGGAGAGGATTTGGCGGGGGGAATACGTGGAGATATTCTCCCTTTTGCCGCTAGAGAAGTTTAACATAGATAAAGGAAAAGCAGATGAGAGTAAAAAGGAGGAGGAGGAGAGGCGGCGTTGGCGGCTTATCCCTAGGACATTTTCTAACTGGCTGCAAGCCTTTGCGATATTGGCCAGCGTCATAGGTGAAAAGGAGCTGGAGAATTGTTCTCCGCTTTTTTGCTATTTAGACGCTATTGGGGAGGCTTATAGGGTATATGGAGGACTGGCATGGCTTCGCTATGACGAACAGTTTCGTCAGCGGAAAGCTGTCAGGCCTCAGCTAAGATGGGACCATAAGGATATTGGGCTTTGGATGAAGCTCATGGTGCAGGCTCGGGCTTCAGGACAGCCCTTTCTAGGGGGGGCCGGCGGTTCAGGCACTGGGCAGCCGGCCTCACAACGTAAAAACTACTGTTGGCAGTTCAACGAGGGAGCGTGCCGCTTTGGCGCGTCCTGTCGGTTCCGTCACGAGTGCTCCGGATGCGGAGGCTCTCACGGTTTTGCCAAATGCTTTAAGAAGGGGAAGCTGCAATCTAGTGAGTCCGTTTCAAAAAGGGAGGACGCCGGTAAATCTGTCCGAGATGCTGCCGTACCTAAGTAGGTATCCCAGGACGGAGGCGGCGATTTTTCTTGCCGAGGGCTTTGCATATGGTTTTCGCATTCCCTGTTCGCTACCCTTGTCTGGGGATTCTATGCCCAGGAATCTGAAATCTACTTCTCAGTTTCCTCAGGTGGTGACGGATAAGTTAGCTAAGGAAGTGGAGATGGGTAGAATGGCTGGCCCGTTCGATCGCCCGCCCATACCTGGGTTGCATGTGTCTCCTTTGGGGGTAGTACCTAAGAAGGAACCACATAAATTTCGGCTGATTCATCACTTGTCGTATCCTAAGGGATCTTCGGTAAATGATGCGATTGAGCCTGATTTGACGTCGGTGTCCTATACGTCGTTTGATACGGCCGTTAGTTGGGTTCAGAGATATGGACAGGGGGCATTATTGGCTAAGACGGACATTGAGTCCGCTTTTCGTTTATTACCGGTTCATCCGGATAGCCAGCCGTTGCTGGGTTGTTTTTGGGGTGGACAGTTTTTTGTTGACCGTTGTCTTCCCATGGGTTGTTCTATTTCTTGTTCTTACTTTGAGACATTTAGTACCTTTGTCGAATGGGTGGTTCGGGAAGAGTCACAAGTGCGCTCGGTTCTGCACTACCTTGATGATTTTCTTTGTATTGGCCCCCCGAAATCCACGGTTTGTTCGGTCTTGTTACGAACATTGGAAAGCGTGGCGCGGCGTTTCGGGATTCCTCTCGCGCCGGAAAAGACGGAAGGGCCTTCGACTGAGATGCAATTCTTGGGTATCATTATTGATACACAGGCAATGGAGTGTCGCTTGCCGACGGCAAAATTGGAGGACTTGCGATTGTTGGTGAGGGCGGCCCTACAGGCGAAGAAAGTTAGGCTGAAACAATTACAGTCTTTGCTGGGGAAGCTTAATTTCGCCTGCCGCATCATGCCGATGGGGCGCATTTTTTGCCGTCGCCTGAGTGCCGCTACTTCGGGGGTACGAATGCCACATCATTTTATTCGGCTTTCGGCCGAACACAAGGCAGATCTGCGGGTATGGGAGGAGTTTCTGGCCACCTATAACGGGAGGTCCTTGTGGATGGCCCCGGTGGTATCGGCCTTTGATTTCGATTTGTACACGGATGCAGCGGGCAGTTTGGGTTTTGGGGCGTACTGTCAAGGGGCATGGTGTGCGGAGGCATGGCCGGAGGAGTGGCGTGTCGCGGGCTTCTTGAGTAATCTGGTGCTATTGGAGCTTTTCCCGATTGTGGTGGCATTGGACATCTGGGGATCTCGCTTTCAAAATCGGCGAGTTTGTTTTCACTGTGATAACATGGGGGTGGTGGCGGTTGTGTCTAGTCTGTCTGCCTCGTCTCCGCCCGTAGTGCGTTTGTTACGTTTTTTGGTCCTTCGTTGTTTGAGTTTGAATTGTTTTATAAAAGCTGTGCATGTACCGGGTGTGGAGAATTCCATTGCTGATGCCTTGTCTCGTTTTCAGTGGGACAGGTTCCGGAAGCTGGCGCCGGCGGCGGAGCAGAGGTCGGTTCCTTGTCCCAGGCATCTGTGGAGACTGGCATTGGAATAGCTGGTGGCTTGGTACAGCGTTCGGTGAGTGCGGGAACATGGGCGGCTTACTCTTCGGTTTGGCGGGAATGGGACGAACTGGTAAGTTCTGTAGGGGGTTGTGTTTCGGAGCAGGACAGGCTCTCACTGTTATTGTACGTGATTGGGATGCAGTTTTCCAAGGGAGAGTCGGTGTCGAAAATGAACCGGAGATTGGCTGCGTTGGCTTTTCTTTATAAGCTACAAGGCCTGCGGGATATTACCAAGGAGTTTATGGTGCGTCAAGCCATGAAGGGTTTCCGGCGCGGACGCGTGGTAAGAGATACCAGGCGCCCAGTGTCCTTTGGGCTGCTACAGGATATGGTGGGAATCTTGCCCAGGGTTTGTTCCTCGCCTTATGAGGTTCAACTTTTTACGGCAGCTTTTTCTTTGGCTTTCTTTGGAGCCTTGAGGATTGGGGAGCTGGTGAGCAAAAATAAACGCGGTGTGGGGGGTTTGTTGTTTTCGGAGGTACAGATCAATACGGATAGCGTTCAGCTCCTTATCAGTAGATCTAAAACTGATCAATTGGGCAAGGGGGTTTATGTGACATTATTTAAGGTGCTTCCGGAGGCAGTGTGTCCGGTACGTTCTGTTCAGCGCTTCGCTCAGGTTCGGAAGGGTGTGCAAGGGCCTTTTTTACAGCACGAGGATGGTTCATCCTTGTCGCGTTTCCAGTTCGTGGCAATTTTTAAGCGCTGCTTGTTGACGGTTGGAATGCCAGCCGCTCAATTTAACACTCATTCTTTTAGGGTAGGGGCAGCTACGGAGGCAGCTCGTTGGGGTTTGAGTCAACAGATGGTTATGCGCATAGGGAGATGGGAATCTGATCGTTTTAAAATTTATGTACGTCCGCACATGCTATAATGTTTTTTCATGATGTTATTGATCTGTTGGAGTTATGTTTTGGGCTATATGTTTTCTTTGGTTGTCTGTTACAGGTTTTCCTCAAGGCCTGGTGTGGATTCTGGGCGACTCTTATGTCTTCTGGGGGGCGATCAGAGCAGATGCGCGGCCCGAAGGGAGAAAGCTTGGAGTTCCCTGGAGTGAAGCAGTATGCAAATGGTTGGGGGTTAGAGGCATGATGTGGGGACGGGTTCTTCCGGAATTCCACTATTACTCTAGAGTGGACAGGCCCCCTGATGTATTGGTGCTCTCAGTGGGAGGGAATGATATGGGGGTCCGGGCAGCTAGGGACATTGTGCGGGATGTAAAGTTTGACATTCTACGACTGATGCGGGACTTCCCTGGGGTCGTCATAGTGTGGTCCGACATAGTGGCACGACACACTTGGCGACATGCGCGTTCCGTTGAACGCTTGAATAAAGCACGGATAAAGGCCAACAGGGAGATTGGGCGTTTTGTGTCTCGCCTTGGGGGTGTGGTGGTTCGCCATCGGGATCTAGAAGACCTATCTATTAGGTATTGGAGGGATGACGGTGTACATCTGAATGCGGTTGGAACCGATTTTTGGTTTTTAGGATTGCAGGAAGGGGTGCAGAGGGCTCTGCAGGTGTGGAGGGACTCGCTTTAGTGAGGTGTCACTCAAGCTCGCATGGCGGGTCAGGGGGTCTTTGGGGGGTCAAGAATTGAAACAGTTGGTTAAATTTTGGGGGACCCATACAGGGTATGGGATCCCACCTTGGTTTGTTGTTGGTGGTTCTCCCAGGACTTAGGTCCCAAGGGAAAGAGAAATTTGGAAAGTCGCAATGTCCTCGAGCCGGCTGGGGCACAGCTGAGGGCACAGTGGTTATTGAGCAAAATGGGACCCCAAAGACCCCCTCCTGGTGTTAAGAATTGTTATGTTTATGGTTATATTTATTTTGGTTAATAAAAGGCTGTTGTGGCCATTAAAACCCATGTCACGCAGCGTTGTGTGGTTATTATAGTTATAAGATAAATGTAAGACCGCAGTTGACGAATCCTATAGTCATGCAGTTTGCAGGTCGAGTAAAAGCATTTAGAAGATTTGACATATAGGTGTGTAGGTAGGTGCAGTCTATATTCTCCATTATAGGTGGCGCTCAACCTCAGCAGCAATGCAGCTGAGGGAGGAAGATGAGAGGAACTTAGTTCCTCTATGGTTTCCTCGGTCACAGGGAGGCAGCTATCCGATTGGATGCTGGCGCCCAATGTGACTTTGGCAGCCATCTTGGGTCAGGGCATAGCCTATTTAAGTGTCAGGGCTGGGCTCAGTCCTTCCTTCTCAGAGCTGGCTGCTCAGCTGTCGGCTAATTGCCAGAACCTCTCTCTTCACAGTTACTCAGCTGTTGATGATATCCTGCTCGTCAGTCCTGCCTACTTAAGCCGTTCGGCCCAGTGGATCTCTGCCTTCGCCTTGGTCAACATCACAGAGACATTCTCCTGCATTCCTGTTTTAAGACTTGCTTTGCTGACATCCCTTCCGGCTCCAGATCCTGCTTGCTGTTCCTCTACATTGATCCCTGACTTCTGGCTTGGCTGACTATCCGTTCCGGTTACTGAATTCTGGCTATGTTTTGACTACGTTTGTTCTTTTTACTTTTATTATTAAACAAGTGTGATTTAACTGTACTTCTGTCTCTGGCTGATTTCATGGTTTCTGATATTAAGGATCTGGCTCCCTGCTTTGGCAGGCATTTTTGCAAGTGGCAGTGTAGGGACAGGATACCAGTCTGTTAGGGACAGTGCTTGGCATCAGTGGAAAGGTTCCAATCTACTGCCTCATCACTGTTATTGGAATTACAGGTTGAACTGGATGGACTATTGTCTTTTTTCAGCCTTACAGACTATGTAACTATGTTACAACTTGTGAGAGTTCCCGGTCGGTTTGCTTTCCCGCCAGGCCAGTTGTATATTGCTGGACTTCTATTACAATATATTTCTATTACTGCACTTGGACTCCGTGTGTTTTATGCCCGCTGCATCATGCTGCACCTACCCATAATCGTGTGGGTTGTGTTATGTTGTTTGCTTTGGCAGTCAATGTATTTTGCTTGGTACTGTTTGCCTTTAAATAATTCTTATTATCTCTGTCAGGAGGTTTCCCTGGGTTAAACACAAAGGAAATTGATATATTAGTAAGTTGGGTGTAAAATAGACTGTGAGGATGACATATGATAGGAGCTTTTCAATTAAACGCTAAGCTTCTGAGACTGATTGTGACTAAAAGTTATTATCTGCCGCTAATTTGCGTGCTTTATTAACTTTTATGATGACGGTGATGAATGGAGGAAACATTGCGGTTCGGCAGTCAGGTTTCTTGCACGAAGTACAGAGAGTCCTGAAAACATTTTAAAAAGTCGGAGCCGAGATATTCTCCTAGTGTTTATGCTTTGTTTACATCCATTAAAATCCTAGTTCTGTCCCTTCTTTAGACATTTCCATCCAAGACGCTTGATTTGTGGGGTCGGAGCCCTCGTTATTATCTGTAACTCATGTCAGTGGTTTGGCCGCGTGAATGCAGCTCCTGCAACCTACAAATGCTCTTGGTGTTAAATTCATAGTACATACATTTTCAAATTGACATAATGGTACGTGCTGCACTTAGTTATTATTTATTCTGAAGCTTGAAGTGTAGGTGAAAGAATTTTTGTGGGGTGGGTGGGAAAGGGGGTTACAGTGAGGAAGAGTAAACATCTTTAAAACGTTTTATTCGTTTCTGGGCCTCCACTGGGGAGATGTACCTTTCAATGTATCCTGGTAATCACCAGAGCAAGAGGTGAGGGGACAACTCCCAATGGAGGACACCCGTTTCTCGTAACAACTGTCAAAGATAACAGTTCATTTACTCTCCAGGACAGGAAATAAAGGGAAATCAACCAGGGAGGTAAATCTTCCCAGGTCATCGGTCGTTGGGTATCATGATGAATGTGGAACTCCATCACTGGATGACAAATTTGACAATGGATGAACATCAATGCACTTTTTTTTTAATTAAAGGACTTGTCAAAAACTGTTTGTGTGTTTTTATTTTCACTCAATTTTTTATTTATTTATGAATGAGTAGTAGCTATATACCCTTGTTCATTCACACAAGGATAGGACAGCTATCTGGGTGCCCCATTATTGCTTCCACATTCTGATAAGCCCTAGGAGGAAGGTTGTGTCTCATCATTGGTGTCAGTGGGAAGAAAGTTTTCCCTCTCCATTGGTGTCAGTGGAAGGAAGGCTGTACCTCATCATTTTTGTAAGTGGGAGGACGGTTGTGTCCCATTGGGAGATACATTACTCTTGTTCTGTCTCAAGGAACAGATAGCTAAACCTTCTTATCCCAATAACTGTAGATACCATATTTCTTTGATCTCAGTTTTATTAGAACAAGCCAGGTGAAATTTTTAAGTTCTCTAAGGGGTGATGGCGATAGATTGAGAAATACATGTATTGCTTCCTGCAATGTGTTGAAAAGAAAGGTGGATGGTTCACTTCCTGCTAAGATTATACCCAAAATTCCCTGCTCGCTGACAACTTCCTTATTTACACATACAATAAACAATTAAGCAGAACTGCAGCAATACCAAAAAGGAACGCTAGATGGAGCCTGCACACCACATATGATTGTCTTAAGTAAATTACACATTTTGCATGTAAATTTAACAACACTGGTACAAATAACCAGTATAAAACATCTGGTGGACAGAACAACTCTTTTTCTGGTGTTTTTGGTTGACAGAATTCCTATTGGTATTCAATAGTTACCCAAAAAAAAGCTGTTCCATATCTTGTGCCGCTACTCCCAGAGAAATGAAACTGTCACCAGAACTACACAACTCCTATTGGGCAGGAAATTATGCTGTCCAACTATTCTAAAGCAGATATTTTTCTGGGTACAGGGAACACACCACCACCTAAAATTAACTTGCCCTATTCAAGCCACAACCTAAGCACCCATAGTAAGAGCCCTGGATGCCTCGCTCATCATTCTGCCTTGTCCAGTCATCTAGAAATCTCTTCCTCTTGGATGTCACCACAACAAAAAGGGCAACATCATCTACTCCCCCAAATGCTGTCACTAAAAACATGCACAAGCAGCTATCCCGAGCGAGTGCCTTTAGTACCACTTATCTCTGGAACATCTGGAATTACGCAATACAGCTGATAAGGGCTTTTTTTTTTACCAAGAACGAGGGGGAATGCAGTCCCGGTACCTCCAGCCCCCAATGTATGTAATGGCAAGGAGTGCTGGGGTGTGCTGGAGGGTCCATAAATGCTGGCTGCTGGGGGATCTATTATTGATGGAGGGGTGAATTGTTGCTGGGAGGGTGAATTGTTGCTGGGGTGTCAATTGTTGCTGGTAGGGATCTACTGTTATGAGAGGGGGTCTATTAATACTGGCTGCTGGGAGAGCTATTGTTGCTGGTGGGGGGCTGTTTTTCCTGGGGTGGATCTGTTGTTGCTAGAGGGTATTTTGTTGCAGGGGGTCTATTGTCACTGGGGGGGATCTGTTTTTGCTGGGGGGGGTCTAGTGTTTCTTGGGGGAGGAGGCTATTGTTGCTAGGGGGATCTAATGTTGCTGGTGCAGTTTATGGTTGCTGGGGGGATCTATTGTTGCTTGGGGGCTATTGTTGCTGGCTGCAGAGAATCTATTCTACTGCTTTTCTTACTATCATTACCAAGTTCCATACAAATTACTTAGCACCACAAAATGATAGTTCTGTTTTCTCCTAAAGAGGCAGTACAGGGAAGTGGTTGGGGGAGGGGGGGGGGGGACTAAGGGATAGTGCTCAGAGGTGGTTAGGGGGAGGGACCATGGGGGAATTCTTAGAGGTGGATAGGGAGAGGAACCAAAGGACGATGCTCAGAGGTGGGGAGGAGGAGGAACTAAGGGAGGGTGCTCGGATGACGGTAGGGGGTGGAGACTAGGGGTGAAGAGAGGAATACCTGTATCTATTGTCTGAGAAAAAAAGCCCAGAGTGAAACTAACAATATTTAATTCAAATTTTGTTTTTTTGAACAAAATCCTTAGTATGCTGGGAAACCATCACATTCTGGAATGTCAATTACCTTTTGCCTCCTGCAGTCCCCAGTGGTTCCTACAGGTCAATATGAGATACATCAATGACTTAAAGGTCAGCAGGAGGAACCAATGAGAGCTGCTGAGATCAGGACGGAAGTTTTCTAAGGTATTTTGGGGGGACTATTTCTCAGAAACAGAATGGCAATCATCAGTGTAGGTGGCTGGAAAGATAAGTTTAGGTAGACCCTATCTCGAAAACTTTCAGAAAGTAACAGAGTTACTCTAAAAATTACCATGCCTCTTATTTTCTAAGAATTATTAACTCAGAAAGAGTTTTTTGTTGTTATTATTATGGCATTTCTGTACTGACAAACACCGTTGGGTCCCCACATCCCCGTAAATTTATAAAATATGGCCTGTCAAGAAAAAAAACAGAAAAACCCTGCCCCTTAAAAACCTTTTCCTATCCGCTTTGAAACATAATGACTATTATCTCTGGTTAAGGTTAAATTTGCCGTAACAGACAGACTTAATTAGGTTTCATGTGGCAGAAGTTTTGACGGGTTCCAAATTGATTGGTGGCCTGTCAACTCCTCAACAAGCTGCTAACTACACGTCAAGGTGTATAAAACTTCTGGAAAGTTGAGAAATATTTTTTTAATGGTCAAAATAAGAGAAGAGAAGATTGAAAGTGTCACGAGGAATGACATGTTATACTATTGTACAGAACACGGCAGAGACAGAAGCAGTTACTGAACAATTACTTCATATCCCGAGGAGACTAGTGACAAGATGTTGGGGGGGTTTTAAAATCGGGTCGTTATTTAAAGTTGGGCTTTGGTCGGTCGTATGTTGATTTATATTGAGGTTGCTTTATCAGATTTATTGGATTTCTGTCTTGCATCTTCCTTTTGTTGTTTTGATGCTTTGCATTATATATCATAGTGGAAACAGTACATCGTTACTGGCGACAAAACATCAGGAATGATGTCGTAGATTTTATTAAATGCGCTGCCGACGCACAAAGTTATAAGAAAGTGAGAGGCTTAATCAATAAATAATGTATACATTTAATTACTTTCATAGGCTCTTGCGATATTGTAACCCTCCCACCCTTCCAGTGTCGGAGAGGAAGCTAAAGTAAATCTGTCAGTAACAAGTTTGTCTTCATGACATGTCACACAACATCACACAACTGAATTATTCCTTTTAACCCCTTTACAGCCATTCAAAGCCTATTTCATCCTTAGGCTCCATTCACACCTGGCATTTCCAGAACGCGCGACAAAGTACACAGAAAACACGCATTTTGGCACAAGTTTCAAAAATGCGCTGCCAATGTGCGTCATGCTTGCAGTTCCATTAATTGTTAGTGGCACCCCACGCTATGGTAGCAAGTCCATGTTTGCCGTGTGTTTTGTTGCGCAACAAATGGGCTACAGACGCGACAAAACGCGACAATCCAAAGAAAGTTTTTGAAGCTTAATTAGGGTGTTTGTGGCACATAGAGCAGCCCATTCATGTGAATAGGCTGCCCTATATGCAACAAGAAGTCTTTGTAATGTAGGGGCGCTGAACAATATGGAAATGTGTTATAACGTAATGGGTGGTTTACTGTCCTAGAGGCTGCTCACCAGCAACTGTGGGGTCTTGCTGGACCCCCAATGGAGTTTGGAAAGGATGAGATCACCACACCAGCATGTACGTATTTTGTAACAGCCAACGTGTTTCAGGGGGCTCAGCACTCCCCGTTCATCTGGGCTAAAAAAGAAAATACAAAAAGTCCTTTTTGGACTTTATTAAAATGTGTTAAATGTGTTAAAAGCTATACACACACACACACACACACATACACACACACATACATATATATATATATATATAGATCTATATATAGATCTATATTTATAGATCTATATATAGATCTATATATATAGATCTATATATAGATCTATATATATAGATCTATATATAGATCTATATATAGATCGATATATATCTCTCTGTATATATATAGAGATATATATATAGAGAGAGATATATCTCTATATATACAGTATATCTATATATATGTATATATAGATATATATAGAAAATACTAATTAAGTTGTTAATTAATTAGCTAATTAATTAAAAGATTGATTCCAGGCTTTGAACAGATATATACGTTTTTGCAGTTTTTTGTATTGTAGCAGGTATAGCCCGAAACTGTCATAAAATGAAACACATTATGCATTGTTTTTAAAAATTTTTGATTGTTTTTTTATTAAATTTTAAGGGCAGCAATCCCTCGTTTTTCTTATCTATGTATTGCCTGTGGGAAGGCTTTATTGCATTGCACTGGGAATAATTACCAGAGCACACCTCACCTTATCTATTGGAATATATACAATATATATTTATATATTATATATATATATTTATATACAAGTATAACACTACAAATAAAAAACAAGAAGGGTTTTTATACTTCTCAGCTGAGTAATGTATGAGCTTTTTTGACTCCAATAATAGTTTAACAAGGTATTTGTAAAAAATAAAAATAAATACATTTGTGTGTATATATATATATATATATATATATATATATATATATATATACACAATTCTAATCTTTTTAGCTCTATACACCACCACAATGGATTTGAAAGGAAACGAACAAGATGTGCTTTAACTGCAGACTTTCAGCTTTAATTTGAGGGTGTATACATCCAAATCATGTGAACGGTGTAGGAATTACAACAGTTTGTATATGTGCCTCCCACTTTTTAAGGGACCAAAAGTAATGGGACAATTGGCTGCTCAGCTGTTCCATGGCCAGCTATGTATTATTCCCTTATTATCCCATTTACAAGGAGCAGATAAAAGGTCCAAAGTTCATTTCAAGTGTGCTATTTGCATTTGGAATCTGTTGCTGTCAACTCTCAATATGAGATCCAAAGAACTGTCACTATCAGTGAAGCAATCCATCATTAGGCTGAAAAAACAAAACAAACCCATCAGAGATATAGCAAAAACATTAGGTGTGGCCAAATCAACTGTTTGGAACATCCTTAAAAAGGAAGAACGCACCGGTGAGCTTAGCAACACCAAAAGACCCGGAAGACCACGGAAAACAACTGTGGTGGATGACCGAAGAATTCTTTCCCTGGTGAAGAAAACACCCTTCACAACAAATGGCCAGATCAAGAACACTCTCCAGGATGTAGGTGTATGTGTGTCAAAGTCAACAATCAAGAGAAGACTTCACCAGAGTGAATACAGAGGGTTCACCACAAGATGTAAAATGTTGGTGAGCCTCAAAAACAGGAAGGCCAGATAAGAGTTTGCCAAACAACATCTAAAAAAGCCTTCACAGTTCTGGAACAACATCCTATGGACAGATAAGACCAAGATCAACTTGTACCAGAGTGATGGGAAGAGAAGAGTATGGAGAAGGAAAGGAGCTGCTCATGATCCAAAGCATACCACCTCATCAGTGAAGCATGATGGTGGTAGTGTCATGGTGTGGGCATGTATGGCTGTCAATGGAACTGGTTCTCTTGTATTTATTGATGATGTGACTGCTGACAAAAGCAGCAGGATGAATTCTGAAGTGTTTCGGGCAATATTATCAGCTCATATACAGCAAAATGCTTCAGAACTCATTGGACGGAGCTTCACAGTGCAGATGGACAATGACCCGAAGCATACTGCGAAAGCAACCAAAGAGTTTTTTAAGGGAAAGAAGTGAAATGTTATGCAATGGCCAAGTCAATCACCTGACCTGAATCCGATTGAGCATGCATTTCACTTGCTGAAGACAAAACTGAAGGGAAAATGCGCCAAGAACAAACAGGAACTGAAGCCAGTTGCAGTAGAGGCCTGGCAGAGCATCACCAGGGATGAAACCCAGCGTCTGGTAAAGTCTATGCATTCCAGACTTCAGGCTGTAATTGACTGCAAAGGATTTGCAACCAAATATTAAAAAGTGAAAGTTTGATGGATGATTGTTAATCTGTCCCATTACTTTTGGTCCCTTAAAAAATGGGAGGCACATATACAAACTGTTGTAATTCCTACACCGTTCACCTGATTTGGATGTGAAGACCCTCAAATTAAAGCTGAAAGTCTGCAGTTAAAGCACATCTTGTTTGTTTCATTTCAAATCCATTGTGGTGGTGTATAGAGCCAAAAAGATTAGAATTGTGTCAATGTCCCAATATTTATGGACCTGACTGTATATCAGATCAAATCAAACAGGTGTGGCTGCTAGCCAGGCCTGGCTAAATTTATCTACTCAGCTACAAAAGCAAGAGAATTCTTGTTGGGCAGTGTATTAGTGCTCGGACGAACACACTTAGACTGAATTTTAATGGTTTCAAGAATGTCAGGCAATATGGTCGGCCCTCACGCATGTTCTCTTCATCAAATCTGGCCCTCTTTGAAAAAAGTTTGGACACCTTTGCCATAGACAGACTACTACACCTTGTGGACAGCCTTCCCAGAAGAGTTAAAGCTGTTATAGCTGCAAAGGGTGGGCCAACTCAATACTGAACCCTACGGACTAAGACTGGGATGCCATTAAAGTTCATGTGTGTGTAAAGGCCGGTGTCCCAATACTTTTGGTTTTATATATATATATATATATATATATATATATATATATATATATCACCCTCTAGGTTGCTAGAGTATGTATATAGGTTTTTGGCAGAGTAGGTAAATTTAGGCAGGCCTGGCTGGCAGCCAGGCCTGTTTGTTTTGAGCTGGGCTGGGAGTGGCTCAGGTGTAGTGCTGGGTAACTCACAGACAGCATCACCAGGACCTCCCACTTCTTTCCAGAACATTCTGGTGCTTTCTGGAAAGAGAGGTGGAGAGGGGAGGTGAAGCTGCCTGGGGTATTCTGAGGAGCCCTGACCAATCCCCAATCTGGATTGGCAGGGGGCAATCTTCTTAAATACCCAGGGTCAGGAGTTGTTCAGGTGGAAGTTGGGGATGGAGTGCTAGGCTGATCGGTGGCCTTTGAGGGACCTTGGGCATGGGCTTGGGCGTGGACAGGACCCTCCTACAACACACAGGGGTGTCCTGGCCAAGAGGAGCAAGGACAGGACAGTGGGAGAGAGCACTGCCAGGCAAGTCCCCAAGGAGGAGCAACAGGTCAGAGCCAGGAGGACTGGTGAATGAAGCACAGTGGAGAAGACTGAGAAGACATGCCTGAGAGGACTGATAGAGAGTAGTCTGAGATGGATGTAGAACCAGAAGAGAGGACTGGGGAGGCACGCCTGAGAGGACTGATAGAGAGTAGTCTGAGATAAGTGTAGAACCAGAAGAGAGGACTGGGAGATTGCAGTCTGGGACGGGTGCAGAACCAGCTGAGAGAACTGTGGAAACATGGGCAGTGGAGAGAGGCAGCTGTGGCCATGAAGGCTGGCAATGCCTGATGATGTGGTACTGGGCTCAGTAGCCACGTGTAGAGCTAGCACTAAAGAACTGCCTTATTTTTGTTGCTACACTAAAAACGGTCCCTGCATGCAAAGGGCACCTATCTTAGGCCTGGTTGAGTCAGTCCCTACCTACAAATTAGTGCTAGCTGGTTCTGGAAGTATAAGAAAGTAAAGTGCTGGAGGTATTGAGGAGGAATAGAAATGTGTGTGAAACTCTTGCGCAAATTATAAGTGTAGACTGCTGAACTTTTATCACTCCTTGGATACAAGGAGATAATGGAAGAAATGTGAAAATGTAAAAGGTTGCGCTGTCTCAAAAAAAGAAAAAACTCTTATCAAAAAATATAGCAAACACAGTGTATCAACTAGTGATACAGTGGGGCAAAAAAGTATTTAGTCATCCACCAATTGTGCAAGTTCTCCCACTTAAAAAGATGAGAGAGGCCTGTAATTGTCATCATAGGTCAGTGGCGTAACTAGAACCTTCAGGGCCCCCGGTGCAAGAAATCATGAAGGGCCCCCCTGACCTCCGGCCAGGGCCCTTCCCACTGATCCCAGGGGCAGCAGGACCTGGATAGGAGGGGGAACAAATCTCCTCCATTTTCCTCCTGCAGCCACTGAATGGGGGAGAGGAGGAGAAGCAGATTTTTAGTGGCTGCAGGAGAAAAATGGAGGGGATTTGTTCCTCTAAAGCCTCCTCCCATCCAGGTGTTCAGGGGCAACATGTGTGCTATTGCAATTGTGACCCCTGTAGTTACGCTCCTGGGATGAGTGGCAGCGTTGTTGGTGGGGGATGGGATTAGTGGTGGTTGGGGAGGGATAGGATCAGTGGCATTGGTGGTGGGGGATGGGATGAGTGGCAGTGGTGAGGGAGAGATGGGATGAGTGGCAGCGGTGGGGGGGATGGGATCAGTGGCAGCAGTGGTTGTTGGGTGGGGATGGGATCAGTGGCAGCGGTGGTGGTGGGGGATGGGATCAGTGGCAGTGGTGGTGGTGGGGGGATGGTATCAGTGGCAGCGGTGAGGGGGGATGGGATCAGTGGCAAGGGTTGTGGTTGGGGGGGTGGGATCAGTGGTAGGGGGGATTGAATGGGATGAGCGGCAGAGGTGGTGGGGTGGATGGGATCAGTGGCAAGAGTGATGGTTGGAGGAGGGTGGGATGGGATCAGTGGTAGTGGAAGGGGGGGATTGGATTAGTGGCAGTGGTGGTGGGAGGATGGGATCCATGGTGAGGGTGGTGGTTGGGGGGGTGGGATGGGATGAGTGGTGGGGAGGGGAATGGTATTAGTGGCAAGCATGGGATCAGTGGTCATGGTAGGGTGGATCAGTGGCTGCAGTGGTTGTGGTGGTGTGGGGGGTGTATCAGGGTATCAGTGGCAGTAGTGGTGGTGGTATCAGTGGCAGTAGTGGTTGTGTGGGGGGGTATCAGTGGCAGAAGTGGTGGTTTGGGGGTATCAGTGGCAGTAGTGGTGGTGTGGTGGGGGTATCGGTGGCAGTAGTGGTGGTCTGGGGGGTATCAGTGGCAGTAGTGGTGGTGTGGGGGGTATCAGTGGCAGTAGTGGTGGTGTGGGGGGTATAAGTGGCAGTAGTGGTGGGGGGTATCAGTGGCAGTAGTGGTGGGGGGTATCAGTGGCAGTAGTGGTGGTGTGGGGGGGTATCAGTGGCAGTAGTGGTGGTGTGGGGATCAGTGGCAGTAGTGGTGGGGGGAGGAATCAGTCCAGTAGTGGTGTGGGGGGGGGAATCAGTGCAGTAGTGGTGGTGTGGGGATCAGTGGCAGTGTTGATATAGAGGGATGGGTGCCACTCACTTGCAGATCACTTGGTTCCCCCCTCCTTGCTGGGTCTTGCTTGGGCGAGCAGAGAGGATGGGCAGGGCCTGTAAGTGCAGGCAGAGCCGGAGAAGATGGGCGGAGCGGGTGGGGACTTTGTCCATGATTGCAGGCAGAGAGTATGGGCGGAGAGGATGGGCGAAGTGGGCGGGGACTGTGCCCGAGTGCGGGATGAGAGGATGGGTGAAGAGGATGGGCAGAGCCTGTGTAGTGTGCCCGTGAGTGCGCTCGGGGAGGATGGGCGGAGCGGCCGGAGAGGATGTGCGGAGCGGCCGGAGGGGATGGGCGGAGCGAACTCCCTGTGAATGACTGTAGTTTACACCGTGAGTGTACACTACTGTACTATCTCCCAGGCGGCGGGGCCCCCCTACAGTGGCAGAACCCGAGGGCCCAGTCGCAAATGCGACTGGTGCGACCCTGGTAATTCCGCCACTGTCATAGGTATACCTCAACTATGAGAGACAAAATGTGAAAACAAATCCTGACAATCACATTGTCTGATTTTTGAAAGAATTTATTAGCAAATTATGGTGGAAAATAAGTATTTGGTCAATATCAAAAGTTCATCTCAATACTTTGTTATATATCCTTTGTTGGCAATGACAGAGGTCAATCGTTTTCTGTAAGTCTTCACAAGGTTGTCACACACTGTTGCTGGTATGTTGGCCCATTCCTCCATGCAGATCTCCTCTAGAGCAGTGATGTTTTGGGGCTGTCGCTGGGCAACACGGACTTTCAACTCCCTCCAAAGGTTTTCCATGGGGTTGAGATCTGGAGACTGGCTAGGCCACTCCAGGACCTTTAAAAGGTTCTTGCGAAGCCACTCCTTCGTTGCCCGGTCAGTGTGTTTGAGATCATTATCATGCTGAAAGACCCAGCCACGTTTCATCTTCAATGCCCTTGCTGATGAGAGGAGGTTTGCACTCAAAATCTCATGGCCCCATTCATGCTTTCATGTACACGGATCAGTTGTCCTGTTCCCTTTGCAGAGAAACAGCCCCAAAGCATGATGTTGCCACCTCCATGCTTCACAGTAGGTATGGTGTTCTTTGGTTGCAACTCAGCATTCTCTCTCCTCCAAACATGAAGAATTGTGTTGCTACCAAACAGTTCTACTTTGGTTTCATCTGACCATGACATTCTCCCAATCCTCTTCTGCATCATCCAAATGCTCTCTAGCAAACCTCAGACGGGCCCGGACATGTACTGGCTTAAGCAGGGGGACATGTCTGGCCATGCAGGATCTGAGTCCCTGGCGGCATAGTGTGTTACTGATGGTAGCCTTTGTTACGTTGGTCCCAGCCCTCTGCAGGTCATTCACTAGGTTCCCCCGTGTGGTTCTGGGATTTTTGCTCACCGTTCTTGTGATCATTTTGACCCCACGGGGTGAGATCTTGCGTGGAGACCCAGATCGAGGGAGATTATCAGTGGTCTTGTTTGTCTTCCATTTTCTAATTATTGCTCCCACAGTTGACTTCTTCACACCAAGCTGCAGATTAAGTCTTCCCAGCCTGGTGCAGGTCTACAATTTTGTTTCTGGTGTCCTTCGACAGCTCTTTGGTCTTCACCACAGTGGAGTTTGGAGTGTGACTGTTTGAGGTTGTGGACAGGTGTCTTTTATACTGATAAAAAGTTCAAACAGGTGCCATTAATACAGGTAATGAGTGGAGGAAAGAGGAGCCTCTTAAAGAAGAAGATACAGAGCCAGAAATCTTGCTTGTTTGTAGGTGACCAAATACTTATTTTCCACCATAATTTGCAAATAAATTCCTTCAAAAATCAGACAATGTGATTGTCTGGATTTGTTTCCACATTTTGTCTCTCATAGTTGAGGTATACCTATGATGACAATTACAGGCCTCTCTCATCTTTTTAAGTGGGAGAACTTGCACAATTGGCGGCTGACTAAATGCCTGATGCCTGGCCACATCCTCTGTGTGTCTCCCGACCTCCAAGATGGATGGATGGATCCGACAGCTCCAGGCTCAGCGTCACAACACCGCTCACTCTGGATTCTGGCTCCACACTGAAAATATATTCCACAACATCCCAGCACAGTTTGCCTCACGTAGGATGATCACTGTGCTTCAGTCAGGTGTGTGTGCAGGATAAGTGAACACAGAAAGAGAGCTCATCATTGCATAGTATATAAAAACAGAGGGGTTATTTAAGCTAAAATATGCACTTACAACAGAGATAGTAATATTAGGCAGTACAGAGAGGATGATTCAGAGTGGAGATCAAGGGTGGATCCAGGGGGGGCAACGTGGCAATTAATTGCCCCCCCACCGAGAAATTAGATGCGGGTGAGAGAGTGGGCGGCTCCGAGAGCGGGCGGCTCCACGGACGGGTGAGAGAACGAGCGGGCCAGGCAGCTGAGTGGCTCGGCGGGCGGGTGAGAGAGCAGGTGGGCTGGACAGCTGGGCGGCTCATTGGGTGAGAGGGCGGCTGGCCAATCAGCGAGCCGGTAGGTGGGGGAGCAGAGAGATGACATAATCTCTCACTGCCCGCCCTGCAGTTATGCCCTCGCTGTGCAGGCAGCCGTGGGCAGCAGAGAGATTACATCATCTCTCTGCTGCCTGACTCTGGGACACAGCAAGAGACAATCCCCACCTTAGAAGTAAGTGGCAACGAGTCACAGGTGACATGGCAAGTGACAGTCCGCAACTTGTGTCAGGTAACGTGGCAAGTGACAGTCCGCAACTTGTGGTAGGTGACGTGGCAAGTGACAGTCCGCAACTTGTGGCAGGTGACGTGGCAAGTGACAATCTGCAACGTGTGGCAGGTGGCGTGGCAAGTGACAATCTGCATCTGGTGGCAGGCGACGGTGGCAAGTGACACACTCAGGGCTCCCACTGATTCTGCAATATGGTGAGTTGAACCATTTCATTTTATATAATGTAATAATAGAAATAATGGGCTTCAATCATCCTGACACCATAACAACCATGGTGCCGGAATGATTGAAGCGCCAACACCAGCCATTTCCCTGATAAATTGCCCACAAAAAATTATTTTCTGGCAGTGTCCCTCCCAAGACTAGACTCTGGATCCGCCCCTGATGGAGATCACCAACAAATCTGAATGCTCATCATGTCACAGCTCCCGTCTCCTTCCAACATGTTTCCCCTTAACAGGCTACGTCTGGGAATGGAGGATCATCCCCTGTTTTTACATACTATACGATGAGCTCTCTTTCTGTGTTCCCTTATCCTGCACACACACCTGAGTGAAGCACAGTCACCATCCTGAGTGAGGCAAACTGTGCTGGGATGCTGTGGAATATATTTTCAGTGTGGAGCCAGAATCCAGAGTGAGCGGTGTTGGGACGCTGAGCCAGGAGCTGTCAGATCTATACATCCATCTTGGAGGTCGGGAGACACACAGAGGATGTGGCCAGGCATCGGGCATTTTCTTACCTCATGCGTTAGATCAGGGATCCTCAAACTACGGCCCTCCAGCTGTTACGGAACTACACATCCCATGAGGCATTGTAAAACACTGACATTCACAGACATGACTAGGCATGATGGGAATTGCAGTTCCTGAACAACTGGAGGGCCGTAGTTTGAAGACCCCCTGCGTTAGATGATCTTTTATAATTTAGAGATCATCGGAAGTTGGTAAGAGGCCAATTTAATTTTCATTTGGATTGTTATACTTTATTATCACTGGGAACGATGGATAGCACATCCAGTTGGTGGAATACTAATGGAATAATTTTTGATACACATAGACACTTGTTTATTATATAGTTACATAGTTACAAAGTAGGTGAGGTTGAAAAAAGACACAAGTCCATCAAGTCCAACCTATGTGTGATTATGTGTCAGTATTACATTGTATATCCCTGTATGTTGCGGTCATTCAGGTGGTTATATAATAGTTTTTTGAAATTATTCCACATCCTTGCCGCTCTTACAGTAAAGAACCCTCTACGTATTTTAAGGTTAACCCTCTTTTCTTCTAATTTTAATGAGTGGCCACGTGTCTTGTTAAACTCCCTTCCGCAAAAACGTTTTATCCCTATTGTGGGGTCAACAGTATGGTATTTGTAAATTGAAATCATGCGGCCGGACCAGAGTCTTGTAGAGCGGGAGAATTATTGTTTTATCTCTGGAGTTGATCCCCTTTTTAATGCCAATATTCTGTTTGCTTTGTTAGCAGCAGCTTGGCATTGCATGCCATTGCTGAGCCTATCATCTACTAGGACCCCCAGGTCCTTTTCCATCCTAGATTCCCCCAGAGGTTCTCCCCCCAGTGTATAGATTGCATTCATATTTTTGCCACCCAAATGCATTATTTTACATTTTTCTCTGGAAGCACCCAAGCCCCACCCAACCCCCACCCCCATGCGTTTTTGGCAGCATCCCTCCCTGTGGCTCTGGCAGCACCCCTCCCCCCCGCGCGTGGCTCTGGCAGCACCGAACCCCCCCGCGCGGCTCTGGCAGAGGGGACTTACCGCAGCAGCTCCTCCAGTGTGTCTCCTCCACTCCTCTTCCTAAGCGCCAGGCATCCAATAGTGTGGCCTGGCGCTTTGGCCAATCAGGAAACAGGTCTGCCGCCCTGCCTCCTGATTGGCGAGGAGGAAGGTTAGTGTGAAAATAGCAAAAATTTATTTGATATCGTCACACAATTGGGTGGGATCAGGGCGCACTCTCTGCGCCCTGAGTCCACCCTATTTTGAACCCTATTAGAGCCTCTGGCTCTAATCAGGTGCTTCAAAAAGCACCACCCCCACCATAGGAATCCATGCGTCCGGCATCCTGAAAGGGGCCAGGCGCATGAATGGAGGGGAGGCGCCCGTGCGCCCACAGTGCACGGGCCGCCACTGGTTGTGAAGGCAGGACGGCCTGCAAGGAGTCACTCTGTCTCCATCAGAGAAGAAGGGGGTGGTAGAAAGAAATTGCCTGACCCGCACTTCTATGCGTGGGAGACTGCTGGAGCGTGCAGCTCACCGTGGAGACCCTTTGTGCAACATGGACTGCTGTGAAGGATGCAGACTGTTTTCCGTTTTTCTCTGACTTTTGCAGGACTGAGACCGGCCTGTCACCCTGATCGGAGCCAGTTTGATGGACGTTCTTACTGAGACACTCTGGGTGAGGTCAAAGTCCCACTTTAACTCTTTAAGGAGCCTGTTTGCCCGGAACCCAGGAACTCCACAGAGAACTGTCCACTTCTTATGCTATGTTTTTCTCCCTCTATTGTTTCTGTCAGCAGGCCATAAACTCCTCCTGACAGAACAAAGAAGAAAAATGTTTTTGCAGTGACTTATGTGGTTTGGACATCTAATATTTCTGTCGGCAGGCTGCTAACCCCCAACTGACAGAAAACTATGAAAATGTAGAATGTTGTGCTCTTTTTTTCTCTTCCCCCTGCAGGGCTCCAGTATAGACGGCTGTCTATTCGGTTCCCGATAGAGTCAAGAAATCCTGCAGGCAGAGTATTTCCCTTAAGGGGGAAGTGCTCTGACTCAAAATGTGATGTTGTGTCATGTTGTGATTAGCTACAGGGATCTGTAGTTAGATGTATAGTGTAATATGCTGTAAATACTGAAAAAAAAAATATATAATATATATTACTTTATTTTTGTACGTATTTATCTGTGCATAACCGTGTCCCAGTTTGTTCCCTTTTACCCTCCAAAAATTTTATGGGATGCCCTTGCTTCTTTATCCTAAATTTTCCCAGCTAAGGGACTCTAGCACCCTCTAGGTTGCTAGAGTATGTATATAGGTTTTTGGCAGAGTAGTTAAATTTAGACAGGCCTGCCTAGCAACCACCTGTTTGTTTTGATCTGGGCTGGGAGTGGCTCAGGGTACTGCTGGGTGACTCACAGGCAGCATCACCGGGACATCCAACTTCTTTCCAGAACATTCTGGTGCTTTCTGGAAAGAGAGGTGGAGAGGGGAGGTGGAGCTGCCTGGGGTATTCTGAGGAGCCCTGACCAATCCCCAATCTGGCCAATCTGGATTGGCAGGGAGCAGGCCTCCTTAAATACCCTGGGTCAGCCCAGCAGAGGGAGGAGTTTTTCGGGTGGAAGTTGGAGACGGAGTGCTAAGCTGTCAGTGGCCTTTAAGGGAGCTCCCCAGTCTCGGGTGACCTTGGGCCTGGGCTCGGGTGTGGACGGGACTCCTACAACACACAGAGGTGTCCCGACCAAGAGGAGCAAGGAGAGGACAGCGGGAAAGAGCACTGCCAGGCAAGTCTCCATGGAGGAATAACAGGTCGCAGCCAGGAGGGCTGGTGAGTGAAGCACAGTGGAGAGGACTGGGAAGACATGCCTGAGAGGACTGATAGAGAGCAGTCTGAGATGGGTATAGAACCAGAAGAGAGGACTGGGAAGACATGCCTGAGAGGACTGGGAGATTACAGTCTGAGATGGAACATGGGCAGTGGAGAGAGGCAGCAGCAGCCATGAGGGCTGGCAGGGTACTGGGCTCAGTAGCCACACAGACAACTAGCACTAAAAAACTACCTTATTTTTGTTGCTACATTAAAAGGGGTCCGCGGTCCCTTCCTGCAAATGGCATCTACCTTAGGCCTGGTTGAGTCAGTTCTGGCCTACAAATCAGTGCTAGCTGGTGCTGGAAGTATAAGCAAGTAAAGTGCTGGAGGTATTGAGGAGGAATAGCCTGCAAGCAAGTTTTGTGCTGGAGTGAAGACTGGAGTGTATATACAGAGAGTGTATATAGTTTTGTCCCATGTAAATTTTCTTAAATCAACTGGGCATCCCCACATACCCAAACCCTATCCAAGTTAATTCCCCTCAATAAAAATAAAACAAAGTCCATGGACTGTCTTCTGTCTTAGAGTGACTGGAAATCGTGTGCCTGGTTGGGAGGGGTGACAAGTGGACTACAATACTCAGCAGCCCCCAAGAAGGTACCGCTACATTTGGGGGCTCGTCCGGGATCACCTGTTCACGGGTAACCTGCCAGACGTTTCCCCTAGCAACCAAGTTGATTGAGCCGAGGGGAACTGCACTTCGTCCCACCATTGAGGGATTGAACTTTGACTACAATACTCAGCAACCCTCACGAGGGTACCGCCATATATAGCATGAGAAAATACATGAGAAAATACAAAAAGTCCTTAAAATGTGTTAGAAGCTATATAACACATTTTAAGGACTTTTTGTATTTTCTCATGCTCAAAAACATGCAAAAAAAAAAACATGAGTGGGAACCCTGGTTCCCGCTATGCTCAGGTGTGGACCCAAGCCTTACAGCTGAAACCAGGGCTAAGCATACATTGTCTAAATACAAGTGCAATGCATATTTTATTAATTTATTTATCATTTATTACAGGTTTTTACTGTATATAAAACCAACAGTTTATGCAGCACTTTAAATATACACTGATTAGCCATAACGTTATGACTTTAACATTACATAACATTGATTATCTGGTTACAATGGCATCTGAAAGTGGGTGGGATGTATTAGACAGCAAGTGAACATGTTGTCCCTGAAGTTGATGTGCTGAATGCAGAAAAAATGTGCATTGCAGTTTGTTGTGTAGTGTAGCCACAGACCGGTCAGGGTGTCCATGCTGACCCTTGTCCACAGCCAAAAGTGCCTAAAATGGGCACACGAGCATCAGAACTGCTCCACGGAAGAATGGAAGAAGGGGGCCTGGTTTGATGGATCATGTGGATTGCCGGGTGTGCATTACTTACCTAGGGAAAAGATGGCACCGGGATGTAGTATGGGAAGAAGGCAAGCCGGTGGAGGCATTGTTATGCATTGGGAAATGTTTTGCTGGGAAACCGCAGGTCCTGCCATTCATGTGGATGTTAATTTGACATGTCCCACCTACCTAAACATTGCTGGTGACCAAGTACACCCCTTAATACAAACAATATATCCTGGCCTCTTTCAGCAGGATAATGGTTCAAAAATGGTTTGAGAAATATAATGAGTTTGAGGTGTCAGCTTGGCCTTTAAATTCTCCAGATCGCAATCTGATCAAGCATCTGTGGGATGTGCTGGAAAAACAAGGCCGATCCATGGAGGCCCCACCTCATTACGTACTGTAAATAAATAGTTTTAATAAATAGACCCATTGGTGTTTGTATTATAGTTACAGGAAGGGTGTGTGAAGGTTAAAGAGCAACTCCACTTTTGTTGAGAAGAAAACATTTCCTTCTGGGTCTTCTACAGGTATGTACATTGCAGGGATTTTAACAAATTTTGCTGCAGATTCCTACCATTTGCTATTGTAAAGAAATAGCTGTTTGTTTGTCTGTGTCCATGTGCAAAGAGAATGTTAATGGAAGTGAATTTATAATTATCAATTAGCTACTGCACCTGCAGGGCTCGAATGAGGAAAAGTGACAAAGTCTGCATCCCTTTAAACGTGATTTTGCTTTGGGAGTATCACACCAAAAATGACATTTGTGTTGCAGGGGATGCCCAAAACCTGACTCGTATCTTAGTGCAGACATCTGGGAAAACCAATAAGACAATCACACAAGCAGGAAATGACTGGGTGGGGCAGTGGCGGCCCATCCATAGGGGGCGCACGGGTGCGTTTACAGCGTTACAGTGAGTGTTTGTGTTGAGATCACAGTGAGGGTCAGTGTTAAGGTTATAGTGAGGGTTAGTATTAAAGGTGTTGTAAACCCCCATGGTTTTTCACCTTAATGCATTCTATGCATTAAGGTGAAAAACCTTTTGTGGTGCTGCAGCCCCCCCGAGCCCCCGTTTTACTTACCTGACCCCGATCCTTCTCCAGCCGGGAACGAGCACACCAGCTCTACCTGGTGTCTTGTGTCCCGATTGGATAGATTGATAGCAGCGCAGCCATTGGCCCCAGCTGCTGTCAATCAAATTCAATGACGCAGCGCCGAGGGGCGGGGGTCGAGTCCTGCATTCTGTGTGAATGGACACAGATGCGGGACTCGGGAGCGCGCCCGCACGGGTGTCCACCAAGGAGAGCGCTTCTCCAACGTGGACACTCGTTGTGGGGAGGAGCCACCAGCGCCACTAAGGGACCCCAGGAGAGGTAAATCGGGGCCACTCTGTGCAAAACGAACTGCACAGTGGAGGTAAGTATGACACGTTTGTTTTTGTTTTGTTTTTAAAAACAAGGGTTTACAACCCCTTTAAGGTTACAGGGAGGATTTGTAGCAAGGGTTAGTGTTAAGGTTTCAGTGAGGGTTAGTGTTGAGATTACAGTGAAGGTTAGTGTTGAGATTACAGTGAGGGTTAGTTTACAACCCCTTTAAGGTTACAGGGAGAATTTGTAGCAAGGGTTAGTGTTAAGGTTTAAGCGAGGGTTAGTGTTGAGATTACAGTGAGGGTTAGCGTTAAGGTTTCAGCGTGGGTTAGTATTGAGATTACAGTGAGAGTTAGTGTTGAGATTACAGTGAGGGCTAGTCATGAGGGTTAGTGTTAAGGTTTCAGCGAGGGTTAGTGTTGAGATTACAGTGAGGGTTAGTGTTGAGATTACAGTGAGGGTTAGTCTTGAGATTACAGTAGGGTTAGTGTTAAGGTTACAACAAGTGTTTGTGTTAAGGTTACAGTGAGTATTAGTATTAGGGGTAAAAGCGAGGGTTTTGTTAAAGTTATAGAAAGTGTTAGTGTTATGCAGTGTACACACGAGCGGACTTTTCGACCAGACTGGTCCGACGGACCGAGTCCGGCGGACAATGAGATCGTGTGTGGGCTTCATTGGACCTTCAGCGGACTTTTCCAGTCGAAAATCTGGCAGACTTTAGATTTAGAACGTGCTTCAAATCTTTCTGACGGACTCGAGTCAGGTCGAAAAATCCACTTGTCTGTATGCTAGTCCGACGGGTGAAAACCCACGCTAGGGCAGCTATTGGCTACTGGCTATCAACTTCCTTATTTTAGTCCGGTCGTACGTCATCCCATACAAATATGTCGGACTTTGGTGTGATCGTGTGTAGGCAAGTCCGTGCGTTCAAAAGTCCGTCGGAAGTCCATCAAAAGTCTGACGAGAGTGCGCCGGAATGGCCGTCAGACTTTTGTTGCCGAAAAGTCCGCTCGTGTGTACGCGACCTTAGGATTACAGCGAAGACTAGTATGAAGATTACAATGAGTGTTTGTGTTAAACTGACTGTATGTTATTTTTTTTTATTTTTTTTAAGATAACAAACATGTCATACCTGCCTCTTCTGGGGTACCCCGTGCTCTGAGCTCCTCCTCTTCTCTGTGTGCCACCATAGGAAGCCGCTTCCTATAGTAGCACATGTTCGGTGCTCCATCCCAAGCGGCAATGTGTGTGTCTATTGACACACACAGTGCAGCGTGGCCCCGCCCCCACTCCCTCCTCACAGGATTTGATTTATAGTAGCAGGACCCAATGGCTGAGTCCAGTGAGGAGAGGGAGCGGTGCAGCCCCGCTGTTACTGATAGGGATAGTATTAGGGCCAGTGTAGGCCTTTTGTCTCCTGTAGATGTAGGACAAATGCAGGTCAGAAGGAGGTCTACTGCAGATCAAATGCATTCTGAATGATCAGAAGTGTCTCAAACTGATGCCATTGACACAAGCCCAAAGCTCAGTGACACGGGCCCTTAGGGTTACAGGAAGGTAAGTGTTTAGAATTAGTGTGGGGGATTCCCAGGGTGGGAAATGCGTATGTGAACCATAATTACCAGCACCAATCTCCTGCCACAGAAAGCTAATGCCCCCCATATTACATAACTACTTTTCATTTCCTTCCTTTTTTTTTTTTGCTACTCCACAAAGCGCAAGGTCTGCTTTAAATCCAGTGGAAATTTCCATTCGTAGGAGAGAACAACCAAAGAAGTGGAGTGGTATTTATGTCGTTTTCAAAGGATCTGCATGGTAATTAAGTATAATGGCGCAGCTGGTCAGGAAGTCACTTAACACTCAGTGAAGTCACTGGACCATTATTACAGTCATTGTCATCTTAACCCATTGGGCGCCCACCGAGCCTCCGGCGGCCCACAACGCCGAGCAACAGGGACCCCCCCCCTCAGTCCTGCTAGGGGTTAACGAATACTGTAGGTGGTATTAGTGCAAGTCAGGCTGAATTAATACAGATTTAAAATGAACCCAAGGAAGATAAAATTAGCCACCGGCAGCACTTAAAGAGTATATTTAGAGAATAGATGGTGTGTGGAGAGCGGAGTTTTGTTTTACTCGGGGACACGTCAATAGGAGATATGTCAGGTTTACATGTCAGGAAATCATCTTAATGTGGAATTCCTTCCAAATGTCATTTTTTTTGCTTTATGCACAATTATTAGGCAAGCGAATATTTTGACCAAATCATCATTTTTATGAATATTATCCAACTTCAAGCTGTATAAACTTCAATGCTTATTGGCTTTAAGCCTATCAGGTGATGTGTATTTGTGTAATGAGGGAGGGTGTGGCCTAAAAAGATCATCGCCCTACGGTGCCTTAAAAAAGTATTCATACCCCTTGAAATTTTCCACATTTTTTCATGTTACAACCAAAAACGTAAATGTATTTTATTGGGATTGTTTGTGATTTTGGCACATAATTGTGAAGTGGAAGGAAAATGATAAATGATTTTCAATTTTTTTTACAAATAAATATCTGAAAAGTGTGGCTTACATTTGTATTCGGACCCCTTTACTCTGATACCCCTAACTAAAATCTAGTGGAGCCAATGGCCTTCAGAAATCACCTAATTAGTAAATAGAGTCCACCTGTGTGTAATTTAATCTCAGGATAAATTACAGCTGTTCTGTGAAGCCCTCAGAGGTTTGTTAGAGAACCTTAGTGAACAAACAGCAACATTAAGGCCAAGGAACACACCAGAGAGGTCAGTGATAAAGTTGTGGAGAAGTTTGAAGCAGGGTTTGGGTTATAAAAAAAATATCCCAAGCTTTGAACATCTCATGGAGCTCTGTTCAATCCATCATCAGAAAACTGCAAACCTACCAAGACATGGCCGTCCACCTAAACTGACAGGCCAGGCAAGGGGAGCATTCATCAGAGAAGCAGCCAAGAGGTCCATGGTAACTCTGGAGGAGCTGCAGAGACCACAGCTCAGGTGGGAGAATCTGTCCACAGGACAACTATTAGTCGTGCTCTCCACAAATCTGGTCTTTATGGAAGAGTGGCTAAAAGAAAGCCATTGGTGAAAGAAAGTTATAAGAAGTCCCATTTGCAGTTTGCGAGAAGCCATGTGGGGGACATAGCAAACATGTGGAAGAAGGTGCTCTGGTCAGATTAGACCAAAATTGAACTTTGTGGCCTAAAAGCAAAAAGCTTTGTGTGGCGGAAAACTAACACTGCACATCACCCTGAACACACCATCCCCACTGTGAAACATGGTGGTGGCAGCATGGGGCACCTGGGCAATAGATTATGGGGCCACACAGTATACGCACACACACACACATACATTATACACACACAGACACACAATATACACACACAGTATACACACACAGAATACACATACACACACTGAAAAGGTACTGGAGAGGCGGGGCAGCTATAATCTTGGGATTTAAAAAAAAAAAACACAGATTTTTACATACTGTCCCTGGTTTTATTGAGGCTGGCAACCCTGATGGGGCCCCTTAGTGACATGGGGCCCTCGGGCAGTGCCCGAGTGCCCGAATGGTCAGTCCGCCCCTGCCCTGAACACACCATCCCCACTGTGAAACATGGTGGTGGCAGCATCCTGTTGTGGGGATGCTTTTCTTCAGCAGGGACAGGGATGCTGGTCAGAGTTGATGGGAAGATGGATGGAGCCAAATACAGGACAATCTTAGAAGAAAACCTGTTATGCCCTGTACACACAACCGGTTTTCCTGTCGGAATAAACTCTGAAGGTTTTTCCGACAGAGTTCCGACGGAATTCCGCTCAAGCTGTCTTGCATACACACGGTCACACCAAATTCCAACCATCCAGAATGCGGTGACATACAACACGTACGACGGGACTAGAAAACGGAAGTTCAGTAGCCAGTAGCCAATAGCTCATACTTGCTTCAGAGCATGCGTCGTTTTTGGTACGTCGGAACAGCATACAGACGATCGGTTTTCCAGATAGGAATTGGTTCAGTCGGAAAAATTTAGAACATGTTCTCTTTCTAGGTCCGTCAGAATTTTCGATGTGGAAAGTCCGATGGGGCATACACACGATCGGAATATATGATGAAAAGCTCCCGTCTGACTTTTTCTGTCGGACATTCCGCTCGTGTGTACGCGGCATTAAAGTCTGCAAAAGACTTGAGACTGAGGCGATGGTTGAGACTTGAGATTGAGGCGATGGTTGAAACTTGAGACTGAGGCGATGGTTGAGACTTGAGACTGGGGCGGAGGTTCACCTTCCAGCAGTACAATGATTCTAAACATACAGCCAGAGCTACAATGGAATGGTTTAGATCAAAGCATAGTCAAGTCAAAGTCCAGATCTAAATCCAATTGAGAATCTGTGGCAAGACGTGAAAATTGCTGTTCACAGACGCTCTCCATCCAATCTGACAGAACTTGAGCTATTTTGCAAAGAAGAATGGGCAAAAATGTCTCTCTCTCTAGATGTGCAAAGCTGGTAGAGACATCCCCAAAAAGACTTGCAGCTGTAATTGCAGAGAAAGGCGGTTATACAAAGTATTGACTCCGGGGGGCTGAATACAAATGCACGCCACACTTTTCACATATTTATTTGTAAAACATTTATCATTCCACTTCACAATTATGTGCCACTTTGTGTTGGTCTATCACATAAAGTCCCAATAAAATTTACATTTTTGGTTGTAACATGACAAAATGTGGAACATTTCAAGGGGTATGAATACTTTATCAAGGCACTGTATACCAAGGTGTACATGATTATTAGGCAGCTTCTTCTCCTCAGGAAAAATAGGCCAAAAAAGAGATTTAACTGACTCTGAAAAGTCAAAAATTGTAAAAAGTCTTTTAGAGGGATGCAGCAATCTTGAAATTGCTAAGATATTGGGGCGTGGTTACAGAACCATCGAACGTTTTGCTGCAAATAGTCAACAGGGTTGCAAGAAACGTGTTGATAAAATAAAAATATGCAATTTAACTGCCGAAGATTTGAGAAGAATCAAACGGTACAGCTACCAGAAACCCATTATCCTCCAGTGCTGTCATATTCCAGAATTGAAACCTACCTGGAGTGCCCAGAAGTACAAGGTGTTCAATGATCATTGACATGGCCAAGGTAAGGGAGACTGAAACCCGACCACCACTGAACAAGATACATAAGTTGAAACATCAAGACTGGGCCAATAAATATCTGAAGACAGGTTTTTCAAAGGTTTTACAGACTGATGAGATGAGAGTGACTCTTGATGGACCAGATGGATGGGCCTGTGGCTGGATCAGTAACAGGCATAGAGCTCCACTTCGACTCAGATGCCAGCCAGGTGGAGGTGGGGTTCTGGCATGAGCTAGTAGGTCCTTTTTGGGTGGAAGATGAAGAAAGAAGAAATCAACTCCCAAACCTACTGCCAGCTTTTAGAAGACACTTTATTCGGTGGTGCAGGAAAAAGTCTGCATCTTTCAAGAAGAACATGATATTTATGCAGAACAATGCTCCATCACATGCATCAAAGTACTCCACTGCGTGGCTGGCCAGGTCTGAAAGAATAATGGCATTGTCCCATTCCTCACCTGACCTAAACCCTATTGAGGACTTGTGGGCCCTTCTTAAATTGGAGATTTATGGTGAATGAAAACAGCGGTGGCAGCTGGTGCTCAAAATTTTTGGGGGGCGCAAACAAACTGAAAAATTCTGAAAAAAACCCCATCAATTGCAGCCTCACTGTGCCATCAAAGGCAGCCACTGTGCCCATCAATTACCGCTACTGTACTATCAAACGCAGCCACTGTGCCATCAATTTCAGCCACTGTGCCCAATCAAACGCAACCACTGTGCCCATCAAATGCAGCCACTGTGCCATCGAACGCAGCCACTGTGCCCATCAATTGCCGCCACTGTACCATCAAACGCAGCACTGTGAGTTCAATTGCAGCCACTGTCCCCATCAAATGCAGCCACTGTGCCCATCAAACGCAGCCACTATGCCCATCAATTGCCGCCACTGTACCATCAAACGCAGCCACTGTGCCCATCAAAGGCAGCCACTGTCCCCATCAAACACAGCCACTGTGCCATCAATTGCAGCCACTGTGCCATCGAATGCAGCCACTGTGCCATCGAACGCAGCTACTGTGCCCATCAATTGCCGCCACTGTACCATCAAACGCAGCACTGTGAGTTCAATTGCAGCCACTGTCCCCATCAAATGCAGCCACTGTGCCCATCAAACGCAGCCACTGTGCCCATCAATTGCCGCCACTGTACCATCAAACGCAGCCACTGTGCCCATCAAAGGCAGCCACTGTCCCCATCAAACGCAGCCACTGTGCCATATCAAACTCTCCCACTGTGCCATCAAATGCTCCCACTGTGCCCCATCAAACGCAGCCACTGTGTCATATCAAATGCTGCCAGTGCCCCCCCCCCCCCCCCGCTTGCTGTCTGCACTTACCCTGTCTCTGGGGCAGTGGGACAGCTCCTCAATTTCTTCTCTTGTCCTCTCTTCCCATCCTCTGCTATTATTGGACGCCTGATAGGCGTCCAATCTCAGCGCCTGTCGTTTCAGGCAATCAGGTGACATGTAACCGATCTGAGCACCTGATTGGTGGAGAGGCGGTTTAGTGTTATGCCGCGTACACACGAGCGGACTTTACGGCAGACTTTGCCCGGCGGACTTTTCGACGGACTTTATGACGGACTTTCCGAATGAACGGACTTGCCTACACACAATCCACCAAAGTCCATCGAATTCGTACGTGATGACGTACGACCAGACTAAAACAAGGAAGTTCATAGCCAGTAGCCAATAACTGCCCTAGCGTGGCTTTTTGTCCGTCGAACTAGCATACAGACGAGCGGACTTTTCGACTGGACTCGAGTTCGACAGATAGATTTAAAACATGTTTCAAATCTAAGTCCGTCCAACTTTTGAGCAAACAAAGTCCGCTGGAGCCCCCCCACGATCGAATTGTCCGACGAAATCCCATCCGCCGGGCAAAGTCTGCCGTAAAGTCCACTCGTGTGTACGCGGCATTAGGAAATCGAATATTCATTCGCTTTTCTAACACAGCTAAGTGACCTACAAGCGCCCAGCATGACGCTTGCAGGTCACCTTTTCTGACGCCTATTAGAGCCTATGGCTCTAATCAGGTGCTTCAGGTGTGGCCATAGATAGAAATAGATAAAAATTCAATTAATTCAGTCAATACATGAATCTATCTATTGGTGATAGAGGGGTGGCAGGAGAGAGCGGGCGGCGCCCGTGCACCTTTATGGACGCACCGCCACTGGAAAACAGTACACCTCTCGGAACGGTGTCTGGGAGGCTGAAGTTGCTGCTGCACAAAAAGTTGATCATCAACAGATCAAGAAACTGACAGACTCCATGAATGGAAGGCTGATGACTGTTAGTGAAAAGAAGTTTCGCCATATTGGTCACTGATTTTTTTTTTTTTTTTTTGGAAATGTCAGAAATGTTTATTTGTAATATTTGAGTTGTTTTTTGTTTATTATTCGCACTTTAACAGATGAAAATAAACAAGTGAGAAGGGAAAATTTCAGTTTTTCATTTAGTTGCATACTAATTGTGCTCTCTATAGTTGCCCAATAATTGCACACACATAGATATTCTCCTAAGAAAGCCAAAACTTCACTTTTATTTTCTTAAATATTCCGGTTTGAGGTTTATTAACATTTTGGATTGACGGAGAGCACAGTAGTTGTTCAATAATGAAATGAATCCTCAAAAATACAACTTGCCTAATAATTGTGCACACGGTGTAGTAGCAGATTGGGTAGATCTACAAGGTATCCTAAATATGACATAAACATAAAAAAAAAAAAAAAAAGTGTAACTGCTGTTTAACCCTTTGCCATTCTATCCAAAAATTCCAAAAAAAGATTTTGAGTGTCAAGTTAGGGAGCAAGTTCAGGAAAAAAATATATAAGAACCAAAAATAGCTCAAAAAGGAACTGCAGTCTGCTCACATAATTTGTAATAAAAACATATTTGCCATTCTGAAGCTTCCCTCCAACCCACTTTGCATACTATTTTATATATACTGTGATTCTGTACTTGCCAAATATGCTGCAGAAATCTCCCTCCACTGAGTCTGGCTGCAGCCATTTTAACTGTGGGCAGCTGAAGCTGCTGCCTGTTCACTTCCTGGATTTACATAGACACACAGAGGCACACCTCCAGCTCTGCAGCCCTGCAGCTCCCATTGGCCCTCTTATGACTCATCCCCCCTCCCTTCCTGGCAAACTCTCACAAGAGTGAGAGAGTGAGCTGTGCATGATCATAGTTGCCAACATTGTAAAAAAAATTTTAGGGACATTTTTAGGGACATTCCCTAAACTACAAACCTTGCTAAAAGGCATAAATTGGGATAAAATATTAGGAACAAAGAATACGGAAGAGAGATGGGTTTGCTTTAAGAGCATATTAAATAAGGGCATTAGCCAATGTATCCCATTGGGTAGTAAATTTAAAAGAGCGAAAAAAAGTCCTGGATGGCTTAACTCCAATGTAAAAATGCATATAAAAGCAAAGGAGAAGGCCTTCAAAAAATACGAGGTTGAGGGATCATCCTCAGCATTCAGACTTTATAAAGAATGCAATAAGAAATGTAAGGGTGCAATTAGGACGGCTAAGATAGAACATGAAAGTCACATAGCGGAGGAGAGCAAAAAAAATCCCAAGAAATTCTTTAAGTATGTAAACAGTAAAAAAGGGAGGACAGACCATATTGGCCCCATAAAGAATGAGGAAGGACATCTGGTTACAAAGGATGGGGAGATGGCAAAGGTATTGAATTTATTCTTCTCCTCAGTCTTCACGAGTGAATCGGGGGGCTTCAGTAACCAAAACTGCAGTGTTTATCCTCATGACACAACACAGGAAGCACCTCCATGGTTAACAGAGGACGGAATTAAAATTAGACTTGAGAAACTTAACATTAATAAATCACCGGGACCAGATGGCTTGCATCCGAGGGTACTTAGGGAACTCAGTCAAGTGATTGCCAGACCGTTGTTCCTAATTTTTACAGACAGTCTATTGACTGGAATGGTACCAGCTGATTGGAGAAAAGCCAATGTAGCACCAATATTTAAAAAGGGCCCAAAAAACATCCCTGGGAATTACAGACCAGTTAGCCTAACATCAATAGTATGTAAACTCTTGGAGGGGATGATAAGGGACTATATACAAGATTTTAGTAATAAGAATGATATCATTAGCAGTAATCAGCATGGATTCATGAAGAATCGTTCTTGCCAAACCAATCTATTAACCTTCTATGAGGAGGTGAGTTGCCATCTAGATAAAGGAAGGCCCGTAGACGTGGTGTATCTGGATTTTGCAAAAGCATTTGACACAGTTCCCAATAAACGTTTACTGTACAAAATAAGGTCCGTTGGCATGGACCATAGGGTGAGTACATGGATTGAAAACTGGCTACAAGGGTGAGTTCAGAGGGTGGTTATAAATGGGGAGTACTCAGAATGGTCAGGGGTGGGTAGTGGGGTTCCCCAGGGTTCTGTGCTGGGACCAATCCTATTTAATTTGTTTATAAACGACCTGGAGGATGGGATAAACAGTTCAATCTCTGTATTTGCAGACCATACTAAGCTAAGCAGGGCAATAACTTCTCCGCAGGATGTGGAAACCTTGCAAAAAGATCTGAACAAATTAATGGGGATGGCGACTACATGGCAAATGAGGTTCAATGTAGAAAAATGTAAAATAATGCATTTGGGTGGCAAAAATATGAATGCAATCTATACACTGGGGGGAGAACCTCTGAGGGAATCTAGGATGGAAAAGGACCTGGGGGTCCTAGTAGATGATAGGCTCAGCAATGGCATGCAATGCCAAGCTGCTGCTAATAAAGCAAACAGAATATTGGCATGCATTAAAAGGGGGATCAACTCCAGAGATAAAACGATAATTCTCCCGCTCTACAAGACTCTGGTCCGGCCGCACCTGGAGTATGCTGTCCAGTTCTGGGCACCAGTCCTCAGGAAGGATGTACTGGAAATGGAGCGAGTACAAAGAAGGGCAACAAAGCTAATAAAGGGTCTGGAGGATCTTAGTTATGAGGAAAGGTTGCGAGCGCTGAACTTATTCTCTCTGGAGAAGAGACGCTTGAGAGGGGATATGATTTCAATTTACAAATACTGTACTGGTGACCCCACAATAGGGATAAAACTTTTTCGCAGAAGAGAGTTTAATAAGACTCGTGGCCACTCATTACAATTAGAAGAGAAGAGGTTTAACCTTAAACTACGTAGAGGGTTCTTTACTGTAAGAGCGGCAAGGATGTGGAATTCCCTTCCACAGGCGGTGGTCTCAGCGGGGAGCATTGATAGCTTCAAGAAACTATTAGATAATCACCTGAATGACCGCAAAATACAGGGATATGTAATGTAATACTGACACATAATCACACACATAGGTTGGACTTGATGGACTTGTGTCTTTTTTCAACCTCACCTACTATGTAACTATGTAACTATATTTTTTGGCTGTAGGCGGAGTCTTATTATAATTAGGGAGTGGGGCATGCGTTTGTAAGTGTGGCACAGAGGGAAAGTAAAAATGCAGCGTGCAAAGCGGCAAAAAATGGGCATGGTTTACGCAAAATAGTGGGCGTGTTGTAAATGGGTGTGGCTCAAAGGGGGTGTGGTTAGAGTCTGAGATGAATGAGGGATGGAGAGGGAAAGAGGGGGGAGAAGGATGGAGGGACAGCAGCCCCAGATCCTACACAACAATAGAAATATGTATATTCTAGAAAGTGTAACAATCAGCAGATAAAGATACTCCAAACACCTGGTGTTAGCACTTCAATCATCCCAGCACCATGGTTGTTATGGTGTCAGGATGATTGAAGTGCATTATTTCTATTATTATATTGTAATATAAAATGAAATCATTCAACTCACCATAATGCCAAATCAGTGGGATCCCTGAGCGTGTCACCTGCCACGTCGACTGCCACCAGCCGTCCGCCCTTGCATCAGGTGCCCCCAGCAGAGTCCGTCCTTGCATCAGGTGCCCCCAGCAGAGCCCACCTTACATCAGTTGTTCCCAGCAGAGCCCCCCCTTACATCAGATGTCCCCAGCGGAGCCCCCCCTTACATCAGATGTCCCCAGCGGAGCAATAATGCCGAATCAGTGGGATCCATGAGCGTGTCACCTGCCACGTCGCCTGCCACCAGCCGTTCGCCCTTGCATCAGGTGCCCCCAGCAGAGTCCGTCCTTGCATCAGGTGTCCCAGCAGAGTCCGTCCTTGCGGTGCCCCCCTTACATCAGGTGTCCCCAGCGGTGACCCCCTTACATCAGGTGTCCCCAGCGGAGGCCCCCATTACATCAGGTGTCCCCAGCGGAGCCCCCCCATACATCGGATGTCCCCAGCGGTGCCCTCATTACATCAGGTGTCCCCAGCGGAGCCCCCCCATACATCAGGTATCACCAACGGAGCCTCCTTACATCAGGTGTCACCAACGGAGCCCCCTTACATCAGGTGTCACCAGCGGAGCCCCCTTTACATCAGGTTTCACCAGCGGAGCCCCCCTTACATCAGGTGTCACCAGCGAAGCCCCCCTTACATCAGATGTCTATATATTATGGTGAACCACAAAGGGAAAAATATATATAATATTATAATATATATAATATATAATATAATATATATAATATATATATATATATATATCATGGGGTTCATGATTAAGTCCTTGTGACAAAACATGTCGGGGCTTGGCTACGCGGCGATTCCATGCGAGCGCTAAAGGAAGGAGTGAAGGGGGGGACCAGTGGAGGGACGAGTGTTGCGGACGGGTGAGACGAACGTTAGCGCACACACTTCCTGGGTCCGCCGTGGCCGCCTGTTGTGCTTTTTGGTTGTCATCGCATGCTTTGCCTTGAGAAATTCCCATATGCTGTGAAGTGATTTGCCTATTGGTTTTATTTTCAAATGTGAGTTAATTGAAGGTGTTTTTAATGTGTGATTAAACCTTTTAAACGGTATTACACTATTGGAGCTTCTTTTACTTATATGTCACACCACCAACATAAGGAAATCGTTTGATCTATGGAGCAGTGGATGGTTATGCTCGCATGCTGACCCCCATGAGAGTGGGTTAAAAGCCCTGTCAGGCCAAACACGAGAGTGAGAGGTCTTTAAAGCTGGTGAGTTTGAATTTCAGAAGTGAGTGGAATCACATCACAGAGGTGTGGTGGATGTTTTGAAACACAGCTGAGCAGTTTGGAGTCACCTTCACTTTTTTGGACTTTCTTCATTGTTTTTCACGATTTATTGGGACTATTATTTTACATTTTTGGATTTTGCATTTTTTGTTCACATTTTTTAGCATTTATATATTTTTTGTGGATATACATATTTTTATATATTTTATATCACTGTCACAGGGTGTTATATATATATATATATTTTTTTCGCAGTTCATTATTTGATATATTTAATTTTTTTGGGTAAGAGGGGTTATCACTTTACCCATTAGTATCAGTCTATCTTATTTCACTTGATTATATCATCCAGTGCACGTCTATATCTATAGTAGCTCATTGGCTTTATAGGAGTGTCTGGCATCTCCCCACTACCTGGGGATCAGCGCCACTATTCATCCCCAATTTGCCCTTGGTGTATTCGGTTTTCACATATAGGTTATATACATTATATAGTAAAAGGAAAGGCTGTTTATTCCCTAATCTAAATGTGGAATTTGCAGCTTTATATTCTAAAATGGAATGTTTTTTTGTTATGTATTTAATTGAGAGTATAATATCAATAAAGCCTTTCTGTATATAAAAAATATAAAGAAGGAAAGAAAATAAAACCTTCCTATGATCTACATATTGTAAAGGCATTGTTTTGTATATATATAATTTTTTGTTTTTTGTTTTTCGTTTTCCTGTTTGCTCAATAAAAAAAAAAAAAAAATATATATATATATATATATACAAAACAACGCCTTTACAATATGAAGATCATAGGAAGGTTTCATTTTCTTTCCTTCTTTATATTTTTTATATACAGAAAGGCTTTACTGATATTATACTCTCAATTAAATACATAACAAAAAACATTCCATTTTAGAATATAAAGCTGCGAATTCCACATTTAGATTAGGGAATAAATAGCCTTTCCTTTTACTATATAATGTGTATAACCTATATGGTTCATTTTTTGTTACATTTTCTTTTTCAATTTATAAACAGAATGAAATTTATTAATTAATTCAAACTTATCTCCTTAGGGTTCCATTGTGGATTTGGCGGGGCTCATCCTCTTTCTTTGGGGGCCTTTGTGGAGTTCTTTCTCGGCTCAAATGGAAGCCGCCATATCTACCATTTGTTAATTGGCGGTTATATACTTATTTTCTCATTCATTATGTCATCCTTCTCTCTCTATACGAGAGTTTGCTTTTTTGCATATTCCTTGCATAAAATCTTTCTAAAGGTTGGACACTGGTATGTATACTGGACACTCGCAGTTGCCATAGTCTGAATTAATTTCTGTCCTGAATAAATTTGTCTATGTCTAAATTGATCTCACTTGTTTTTCAGAATACACCCATATAAAAAAAACTTTCTCTCCTCAATATGCCTCTGAAGAAGGGACACCTGTCCTGAGACATGTCAGGCTCATGGAGAAATATGTATTCAAAAGTGTAAAGAAATACATTATGAAAAAATTTGTTGTACTCTGTATAAGTATTTTGTACACATCTATGTTTAGATTCTCATGTTTTTATGCTTTTTTTTTAACAATTTTCAATAAATAAATAGGTTTTACTCATAAACTTAATTGTCTTGTTCGCCTGTAAAGTCCCATTGTACCGGGGGGGTACAAAGGTTTCCCTTTTTTAGGGTCCTTACTTTTTTGCTTACATCAGAGGTCCCCAGCAGAGCCCCCCCCCTTACATCAGATGTCCCCAGCAGTGCCCCCCTTACATCAGGTGTCCCCAGCGGTGCCCCCCTTACATCAGATGTCCCCAGCTGTGCCCCCTTACATCAGCTGTCACCAGCGGAGCCCCCTTACATCAGATGTCCCCAGCGGAGCCCCCCCTTACATCAGATGTTCCCAGCGGTGCCCCCCATACATCATATGTCCCCAGCGGTGCCCCCCTTACATCAGATATCCCCAGCTGTGCCCCCCTTACATCAGATGTTCCCAGCGGAGCCCCCTCTTACATCAAATGTCTCCAGCGGTGCCCCCCTTACATCAGATGTCCCCAGCGGTGCCCCCTTACATCAGATGTCCCCAGCGGTGCCCCCCTTACATCAGATGTCCCCAGCTGTGCCCCCCTTACATCAGGTGTCCCTGGCGGAGCCCCCCTTACATCAGGTGTCCCCAGCGGAGGCCCCCATTACATCAGGTGTCCCCAGCGGAGCCCCCCCTTACATCAGGTGTCCCCAGCGGTGCGCCCCCTACATCAGATGTCCCCAGCTGTGCCCCCTTACATCAGCTGTCACCAGCGGAGCCCCCCTTACATCAGATGTCCCCAGCGGAGCCCCCTCTTACATCAAATGTCTCCAGCGGTGCCCCCCTTACATCATATGTCCCCAGCGGTGCCCCCTTACATCAGATGTCCCCAGCGGTGCCCCCCTTACATCAGATGTCCCCAGCTGTGCCCCCCTTACATCATATGTCCCCAGCGGTGCCCCCTTACATCAGGTGTCCCCAGTGGAGCCCCCCCTTACATCAGATGTCCCCAGCGGTGCCCCCCTTACATCAGGTGTCAGCAGCGGAGCCCCCCCTTACATCAGGTGTCACCAACGGAGCTCCCTTACATCAGGTGTCACCAGCGGAGCCCTACTTACATCAGGTTTCACCAGTGGAGCCCCCCTTACATCAGGTGTCACCAGCGGAGCCCCCCTTACATCAGATGTCCCCAGCAGAGCCCCCCCTTACATCAGATGTCCCCAGCAGTGCCCCCCTTACATCAGGTGTCCCCAGCGGTGCGCCCCTTACATCAGATGTCCCCAGCTGTGCTCCCTTACATCAGCTGTCACCAGCGGAGCCCCCCTTACATCAGATGTCCCCAGCGGAGCCCCCTCTTACATCAGATGTCCCCAGCAGTGCCCCCTTACATCAGATGTCCCCAGCAGTGCTCCCTTACATCAGATGTTACCAGTGGTGCCCCCCTTACATCAGATGTCCCCAGTGGTATCCCCCTTACATCAGGTGTCCCTGGCGGAGCCCCCCCCTTACATCAGGTGTCCCTGGCGGAGCCCCCCATTACATCAGGTGTCCCCAGCAGAGCCCCCCCATACATCAGATGTCCCCAGGGGTGCCCCCCTTACATCAGGTGTCCCCAGCGGAGCCCCCCCATACATCAGGTGTCACCAACGGAGCCCCCTTACATCAGGTGTCACCAGCGGAGCCCCCCCTTACATCAGGTGTCCCTGGCGGAGCCCCCCTTACATCAGATGTCCCCAGTGGAGGCCCCCATTACATCAGGTGTCCCCAGCGGAGCCCCCCTTACATCAGATGTCCCCAGCGGAGCCCCCTCTTACATCAAATGTCTCCAGCGGTGCCCCCCTTACATCAGATGTCCCCAGCGGTGCCCCCTTACATCAGATGTCCCCAGCGGTGCCCCCCTTACATCAGATGTCCCCAGCTGTGCCCCCCTTACATCAGGTGTCCCTGGCGGAGCCCCCCTTACATCAGGTGTCCCCAGCGGAGGCCCCCATTACATCAGGTATCCCCAGTGGAGCCCCCCCTTACATCAGATGTCCCCAGCAGTGCCCCCCTTACATCAGGTGTCAGCAGCGGAGCCCCCTTACATCAGGTGTCACCAGCGGAGCCCTACTTACATCAGGTTTCACCAGCGGAGCCCCCCTTACATCAGGTGTCACCAGCGGAGCCCCCCCTTACATCAGATGTCCCCAGCAGAGCCCCCCCTTACATCAGATGTGCCCAGCAGTGCCCCCCTTACATCAGGTGTCCCCAGCGGTGCGCCCCTTACATCAGATGTCCCCAGCTGTGCTCCCTTACATCAGCTGTCACCAGCGGAGCCCCCCTTACATCAGATGTCCCCAGCGGAGCCCCCTCTTACATCAGATGTCCCCAGCAGTGCCCCCTTACATCAGATGTCCCCAGCGGTGCTCCCTTACATCAGATGTTACCAGTGGTGCCCCCCTTACATCAGATGTCCCCAGTGGTACCCCCCTTACATCAGGTGTCCCTGGTGGAGCCCCCCTTACATCAGGTGTCCCTGGCGGAGCCCCCCATTACATCAGGTGTCCCCAGCAGAGCCCCCCCATACATCAGATGTCCCCAGGGGTGCCCCCCTTACATCAGGTGTCCCCAGCGGAGCCCCCCCTTACATCAGGTGTCACCAACGGAGCCCCCTTACATCAGGTGTCACCAGCGGAGCCCCCCCTTACATCAGGTGTCCCTGGCGGAGCCCCCCTTACATCAGGTGTCCCCAGTGGAGGCCCCCATTACATCAGGTGTCCCCAGCGGAGCCCCCCTTACATCAGATGTCCCCAGCGGTGCCCCCCTTACATCAGGTGTCACCAACGGAGCCCCCTTACATCAGGTGTCACCAGCGGAGCCCTACTTACATCAGGTTTCACCAGCGGAGCCCCCCTTACATCAGGTGTCACCAGCGGAGCCCCCCCTTACATCAGATGTCCCCAGCAGAGCCCCCCTTACATAGGATGTCCCCAGCAGTACCCCCTTACATCAGGTGTCCCCAGCGGTGCGCCCCTTACATCAGATGTCCCCAGCTGTGCCCCCTTACATCAGCTGTCACCAGCAGAGCCCCCCTTACATCAGATGTCCCCAGCGGAGCCCCCTCTTACTTCAGATGTCCCCAGCGGTGCCCCCTTACATCAAATGTCCCCAGCGGTGCCCCCTTACATCAAATGTCCCCAGCGGTGCCCCCTTACATCAGATGTCCCCAGCGGTGCCCCCCGTACATCAGATGTCCCCAGTGGTACCCCCCTTACATCAGGTGTCCCTGGCGGAGCCCCTCATTACATCAGGTGTCCCCAGCAGAGCCCCCTCATACATCAGATGTCCCCACCGGTGCCCCCTTACATCAGGTGTCCCCAGCGGAGCCCCCCCCTACATCAGGTGTCACCAACGGAGCCCCCCTTACATCAGGTGTCACCAGCGGAGCCCCCCCTTACATCAGGTGTCACCAGCGGAGCCCCCCTTACGAAAGGTGTCACCAGCGGAGCCCCCCCTTACATCTGATGTCCCCAACAGAGCCCCCCTTACATCAGATGTCCCCAGTAGTGCCCCCCTTACATCAGGTGTCCCCAGCGGTGCCCCCCTTACATCAGATGTCCCCAGCTGTGTCCCCCTTACATCAGGTGTCCCCAAAGGAGCCCCCCTTACATCAGATGTCCCCAGCGGAGCCCCCCTTACATCAGGTGTCCCCAGCGGAGCCCCCTTACATCAGGTGTCCCCAGCAGAGCTCCCCCTTACATCAGGTGTCACCAGCGGAGCCCCCCTTACATCAGATGTCCCCAGCGGAGCCTCCCATTACATCAGATGTCCCCAGCAGTGCCCCCCTTACATCAGATGTCCCAAGCGGTGCCTCTTTACATCAGATGTCCCCAGCGGTGCCCCCCTTACATCAGATGTCCCCAGTGGTACCCCCCTTACATCAGGTGTCCCTGGCGGAGCCCCCCATTACATCAGGTGTCCCCAGCAGAGCTCCCCCATACATCAAATGTCCCCAGGGGTGCCCCCCTTACATCAGGTGTCCCCAGCGGAGCCCCCCCCTTACATCAGGTGTCACCAACGGAACCCCCTTACATCAGGTGTCACCAGCGGAGCCCCCCTTACATCAGGTGTCCCTGGTGGAGCCCCCCTTACATCAGGTGTCCCCAGTGGAGGCCCCCATTACATCAGGTGTCCCCAGCGGAGCCCCCCTTACATCAGATGTCCCCAGCGGTGCCCCCTTACATCAGGTGTCACCAACGGAGCCCCCTTACATCAGATGTCCCCAGCAGAGCCCCCCTTACATCAGATGTCCCAAGCAGTACCCCCTTACATCAGGTGTCCCCAGCGGTGTGCCCCTTACATCAGATGTCCCCAGCTGTGCCCCCTTATATCAGCTGTCACCAGCGGAGCCCCCCTTACATCAGATGTCCCCAGCGGAGCCCCCTCTTACTTCAGATGTCCCCAGTGGTGCCCCCTTACATCAAATGTCCCCAGCGGTGCCCCCTTACATCAGATGTCCCCAGCGGTGCCCCCCTTACATCAGATGTCCCCAGTGGTACCCCCCTTACATCAAGTGTCCCTGGCGGAGCCCCTCATTACATCAGGTGTCCCCAGCAGAGCCCCCTCATACATCAGATGTCCCCACCGGTGCCCCCTTACATCAGGTGTCCCCAGCGGAGCCCCCCCTTACATCAGGTGTCACCAACGGAGCCCCCCTTACATCAGGTGTCACCAACGGAGCCCCCCTTACATCAGGTGTCACCAGCGGAGCCCCCCCTTACATCAGATGTCCCCAGCAGTGCCCCCTTTACATCAGGTGTCCCCAGCGGTGCCCCCCTTACATCAGATGTCCCCAGCTGTGCCCCCTTACATCAGGTGTCCCCAAAGGAGCCCCCCTTACATCAGATGTCCCCAGCGGAGCCCCCCTTACATCAGGTGTCCCCAGCGGAGCCCCCCTTACATCAGATATCCCCAGCGGTGCCCCCCTTACATCAGGTGTCCCCAGCAGAGCTCCCCCTTACATCAGGTGTCACCAGCGGAGCCCCCCTTACATCAGGTGTCACCGGCGGAGCCCCCCTTACATCAGATGTCCCCAGCGGAGCCTCCCATTACATCAGATGTCCCCAGCAGTGCCCCCCTTACATCAGATGTCCCAAGCGGTGCCTCTTTACATCAGATGTCCCCAGCGGTGCCCCCCTTACATCAGATGTCCCCAGTGGTACCCCCCTTACATCAGGTGTCCCTGGCGGAGCCCCCCATTACATCAGGTGTCCCCAGCAGAGCCCCCCCATACATCAGATGTCCCCAGGGGTGCCCCCCTTACATCAGGTGTCCCCAACGGAGCCCCCCCTTACATCAGGTGTCACCAACGGAGCCCCCTTACATCAGGTGTCACCAGCGGAGCCGCCCCTTACATCAGGTGTCCCTGGCGGAGCCCCCCTTACATTAGGTGTCCCCAGTGGAGGCCCCCATTACATCAGGTGTCCCCAGCGGAGCCCCCCCTTACATCAGATGTCCCCAGCGGTGCCCCCCTTACATCAGGTGTCCCCAGCGGAGCCCCCCTTACATCAGGTGTCACTAACGGAGCCCCCTTACATCAGGTGTCACCAGCGGAGCCCTACTTACATCAGGTTTCACCAGCGGAGCCCCCCTTACATCAGGTGTCACCAGCGGAGCCTCCCTTACATCAGATGTTCCCAGCAGAGCCCCCCTTATATCAGATGTCCCCAGCAGTGCCCCCTTACATCAGGTGTCCCCAGCGGTACGCCCCTTACATCAGATGTCACCAGCAGAGCCCCCCTTACATAAGATGTCCCCAGCGGAGCCCCCTCTTACATCAGATGTCCCCAGTGGTGCCCCCCTTACATCAGATGTCCCCAGCGGTGCCCCCCTTACATCAGATGTCCCCAGTGGTACCCCCTTACATCAGGTGTCCCTGGCGGAGCCCCCATTACATCAGGTGTCCCCAGCGGAGCCCCCCCATACATCAGATGTCCCCACCGGTGCCCCCCTTACATCAGGTGTCCCCAGCGGAGCCCCCCCTTACATCAGGTGTCACCAACGGAGCCCCTCTTATATCAGGTGTCACCAGCGGAGCCCCCCTTACATCAGGTGTCACCAGCGGAGCCCCCCCTTACATCAGATGTCCCCAGCAGTGCCCCCCTTACATCAGGTGTCTCCAGTGGTGCCCCCCTTATATCAGATGTCCCCAGTTGTGCCCCCCTTACATCGGGTGTCCCCAGAGGAGCCCCCCTTACATCAGATGTCCCCAGCGGAGCCCCCCTTACATCAGGTGTCCCCAGCGGAGCCCCCCCTTACATCAGATATCCCCAGCGGTGCCCCCCTTACATCAGGTGTCCCCAGCGGAGCTCCCCCTTACATCAGGTGTCACCAGCGGAGCCCCCCTTACATCAGGTGTCACCAGCGGAGCCCCCCTTACATCAGATGTCATAGTAGGCATGGTTGTTGGTGCCAAATAGGCTGGTCTGAGTATTTCAAAAACTAGCAGAGCCTCCCCTTACATCAGATGTCCCCAGCAGTGCCCCCCTTACATCAGATGTCCCCAGCAGTGCCCCCTTACATCAGATGTCCCCAGCGGTGCCCCCCTTACATCAGATGTCCCCAGCGGAGCCCCCTTACATCAGATGTCCCCAGCAGAGCCCCCCTTACATCAGATGTCCCCAGCGGAGCCTCCCCTTACATCAGATGTCCCCAGCAGTGCCCCCCTTACATCAGATGTCCCCAGTAGTGCCCCCTTACATCAGATGTCCCCAGCGGTGCCCCCCTTACATCAGCTGTCCCCAGTGGAGCCCCCTTACATCAGATGTCCCCAGCGAAGCCCCCCCTTACATCAGATGTCCCCAGCGGAGCCTCCCCTTACATCAGATGTCCTCAGCGGTGCCCCCTTACATCAGATGTCCCCAGCGGTGCCCCCCTTACATCAGGTGTCCCCAGCGGTGCCCCCCTTACATCAGATGTCCCCAGCAGTGCCCACCTTACATCAGGTGTCCCCAGCGGAGCCCCCCTTACATCAGATGTCCCCAGCGGTGCCCCCCTTACATCAGGTGTCCCCAGCGGAGGCCCCCCTTACATCAGATGTCCCCAGCGGTGCCCCCCTTACATCAGATGTCCCCAGCGGAGCCCCCCTTACATCAGGTGTCCCCAGTGGAGCCCCCCTTACATCAGATGTCCCCAGCAGAGCCTCCCCTTACATCAGATGTCCTCAGCGGTGCCCCCCTTACATCAGATGTCCCCAGCGGTGCCCCCCTTACATCAGGTGTCCCCAGAGGTGCCCCCCTTACATCAGGTGTCCCCAGCAGAGCCCCCCTTACATTAGATGTCCCCAGCGGTGCCCCCCTTACATCAGGTGTCCCCAGTGGAGCCCCCCCTTACATCAGGTGTCACCAGCGGAGCCCCCTTTACATCAGGTGTCATCAGCGGAGCCCCCCTTACATCAGATGTCCCCAGCGGAGCCCCCCTTACATCAGGTGTCCCCAGAGGTGCCCCCCTTACATCAGGTGTCCCCAGCAGAACTCCCCTTACATTAGATGTCCCCAGCGGTGCCCCCTTACATCAGATGTCCCCAGCGGAGCCCCCCTTACATCAGGTGTCCCCAGTGGAGTCCCCCTTACATCAGATGTCCCCAGCAGAGCCTCCCCTTACATCAGATGTCCTCAGCGGTGCCCCCTTACATCAGATGTCCCCAGCGGTGCCCCCCTTACATCAGGTGTCCCCAGAGGTGCCCCCCTTACATCAGGTGTCCCCAGCAGAGCCCCCCTTACATTAGATGTCCCCAGCGGTGCCCCCCTTACATCAGGTGTCCCCAGTGGAGCCCCCCCTTACATCAGGTGTCACCAGCGGAACCCCCTTTACATCAGGTGTCATCAGCGGAGCCCCCCTTACATCAGATGTCCCCAGCAGAGCCCTCCTTACATCAGGTGTCCCCAGAGGTGCCCCCCTTACATCAGGTGTCCCCAGCAGAGCCCCCCTTACATTAGATGTCCCCAGCGGTGCCCCCTTACATCAAGTGTCCCCAGCGGAGCCCCCCCTTACATCAGATGTCCCCAGCGGTGCCCCCCTTGCATCAGGTGTCCCCAGAGGTGCCCCCCTTACATCAGGTGTCCTAGTAGGCATGGTTGTTGGTGCCAAATAGGCTGGTCTGAGTATTTCAAAAACTACTGATCTATGACCTCAACCCGATAGAACACCTTTGGGATGAAATAGAGCGCAGACTGCGAGCCAGGCCTTCTCATTCAACATCAGTGCCTGACCTCACAAATGTGCTTCTGGAAGAATGGTCAAACATTCCCATAGACACACTCCTAAACCTTGTGGACAGCCTTCCCACAAGAGTTGAAGCTGTTATAGCTGCAAAGGGTGGGCCAACTCAATACTGAAAGCTACAGACTAATGCTGGCCATACACTATACAGAAAATCGGCCGAACCCATTTTCGAAAAACGAACGTTCGACCGTGACCGCAAACGATCGTGCCATCATATAATGTCCGATAATCTGTTCAGTGGACATGAATAAATAATTTTGTGTTCGTTTTTTTACATATACCTAGTGCAAGCAGTTCGGACGGGAAACACATTAACCTTGCAATTTATCGTACGTTCGGCAGAAATTTTCCAAACATGCCGTTCGTTTTTTTTCCACAAAAACGTCACAAACGATTATCGATTTGTACCCACTAACTTGCCGAAAAACGAACGAAGTGTCCATACGAATGATTTTTCGTATAGTGTATGGCCAGCATAAGACTGGGATGCCATTAAAGTTCATGTGCGTGTAAAGGTAGGCGTCCCAATACTTTTGACAATATAGTCTATATCATTGGTGGATGGTGGTTTTTTTGTTTGTGGTGGAGGGGGGTGGAAAACAACCAACACCGCCCCCAACTCAACTCAAACCCCCCCTTCTGTCTGCCGATTGGTCCACGGGCACTTACCCCATATAGGCGGCGGGCATCTGAGGAGCAGCGGCAGGGATTGGGCATCCAAGCATCAGCCAGCGGCTCTTCTCCTCCTCGCTTCCACCGTGCGTCTCTTCCTCCCCTCCTCCTAGGTGTCCAATAGGATCACCTGTCCTTTCAGCCAATCGGGTGACGGGTATCAGACCCGCTTGCCGATTGGCCGGGAGGAGGATCAGTGTTGCAACAGCAAATATTCATTCGCTGTTGCAACACACTTGGGTGGGCTCTGGTGGCTCTCTCCGCGTCCCGAGCCTACCCTATTTTGAAGCCTGTTAGAGACTCTGGCTCTAATCAGGTGCTTCAAAAATGTTTTCATTTTTGCGCCTGGTGCCCTGAAAGGGGCCTGACGCATGAATAGGGGGCGGCCACGGTGGCCATGGATAGAGTCATGCTATGCATGCTTATAGGGGGCAGCCTGGAAAGAGGGAGCAGCACCCGGGCACCCCTAATGGAGTGTATATATATATATATATATATATATATATATATATTTTTTTTTTTTTTTTTTTTTTGCAAGTATACATCTTCAGCTTTGCATCATATCCGGAGATCTTTCTATATTTGATGCAGTGTATCTATTTCAGTAACCAATCTTATCAGTTTCTGTTCATACGACGATAAGAAAAGGCGTTCGTTCTTTACAAATATAACATAAAAGGACGAGCCCTCCAACACCTTTACGGGGGGGGGACACAGTAACATACCTCCCAACATTTTCAGATGGGAATGAGGGTCACCTACTAGCAAACGTATGTAGGCATAGGGCATGCCCTCTGTCACGCCCCTTAAAGGGGCCATAACCAAAAAAAAAAAAGGTTAATCAAATCCACAAGTGCTTTTTTTAACCACTACTATTCCTTTATATTGGCTTTATAACTGACAAATGCAGCAATTTAGAATTTGGATGAAAGGTTTAGCTCTGGGAAACACTTTTTGAAAAAGTGTATTTTATATATAACTATATAATTCAGACCAAAATGAGGGACAAATGATGGGGTAAGAGGGACAGAGGGACATTGCTCCAAATCAGGTACAGCCCCTCGGAATCAGGGACAGTCCCTCGAAATCAGGGACAGTCCCTCGGAATCAGGGACAGTCCCTCGGAATCAGGGACAGTCCCTTGGAATCAGGGACAGTCCCTCGGAATCAGGGACAGTTGGGAGGTATGGACTGAGAGATTCTGACTAACTCATTTTCACAAAGTAAGCTTTCCGAGTGATTTAAATCAGGACATTAGACGGCAGAGCTGGAGTTATGGCGATAATAACCGTCATTTGTGCCTTAATAGCACCGTACATCCTATGATCATCTCAATGCACTTCCAAGGAAAGCTGGATGCTATTATTACCTAATTGGCACTCATTTAGGCCCCATTTTCTGCTAGTTCAGAAGCCGGAGGAATGATTGATCGGGACTGAATGCTCCCCTTTGTGTCAGTAATGTTTTCTGCGCAGTGTTTCCAGGACACTGCCGGCTCTCCGTGTTCCGGGTTAATGTCTATTTGCTAAATAGGCGTTTTGGTAAACAGGGTGGTAATCTCTTTAAATGATCAACTGATGTTCAGTAGACACCCCCCCCCCCTCCCATTCACTACATTGTGGGGGGGGTTAATTATTGTGCTAAAAAAAAAAAAAAATCTGACATTCAATAAAAAGGTGGCTGCTGCTTCATACTTCTGTATCTGTAATTACTTCTGAAAATATGTATGCAAAGCCTAACAATGAACATCTCTTGTTTGATCCTTTTACATTGTGTTCTTCTGCCCCGTTTTCTAAGTGATCGTTCTGTGCTTTATTGAACTGGTTCTGTAGTACGCTGACATCTAGTGGTGGTTTAGAGCACACACATGCTACAAGCTTGTTTGCTATGTGATTTGGTATCTCCCCCTGTCCTCCCCTCCTGATAGATAGACCAGCCCTGGCTAGACCAGTAGTTTATTTAGGTTTTGTGCTGCCCCTAATTAGGTGTGCACCCCCTAATTTAAATATGACCCACCCCTTCCTATCAAGGCCACACCCCTTGCTGTTTAAGACCTGTCCTGAAATTTTCGAGTGGGGACTCTAGTTCTGAGGGCCTGGTGGGGGGGCAATGGATTCTCTTAATTTGCATAGATTACCTCTCACTTCCTGTTTGGCTATGGGGCAGGAAGTGAAGGGAAATCTCTGCAATGGGACAGGGATGGTAAAAAATAAACTGACAGGGGCTATAACCCTCCCTCACTCTATCCAGAATGAAAAAAATAAAGTGTTGCCTATAGTTCTACTTTAAGCACATATTTCTGATCATTTTATGGAGAGGACTAAGAAGATATAACCAGGCCAATGGTGCAGCAGAAAACATATAGGACAGTGAGGAAGGTTTGTGGTCCAGGATGAGAGGACAGTCAAAATTAGAAGCAACCCCCCCCCCCACAGTTGCGGAATGCCGCCCACCCGCATACCGGAAGCAGTGAGGCCACTTTATGGGGGCGCTAGACTAATTTGCCTCTCAGCTCAGTCCACCCCATGACACTGGTGCTACACTAACAGGGTAGCGCAAGCTGGCAGGGACTCTTTTCGTGCTGCCCCCCCCTGCAAAGTGCTGCCCTAGGCCTGGGCCTTGTCCGCCTAGGCCAGGATACAGTGTTGGGCTGCACCCTCCCAGTTTCTTTCACGTTCCCTCTGTCAGTGTTAGTTACTCACAGAGACGAGGCTTAGGAAAGTCATTGTCTTCTTACGCTTCAAAAGACTGGAAAAACATCCTCTGTACTGAAATGAGCTATAGAAAAATTGTGTTGGATTCAACTTCTGTGTTAAAGCAGTATTAAACCCAAAAACAAAAATGTAATGTATTGCAGCTTACCAGTTATTAGATGTGGTGGCTGCATCAGTTCTCTTTTCTTTGGCCTTTTCAACCTCTTTTTTCACCTGGTGATCGGTGAGACGCAACTCTGGAGGAATGAGCAGAGGAGGTACAGTTGACAGGAGCATTGTCGGTAGGGTTGCCTCTAGGGTTGCACCGATACCACTTTTTTAAGACCGAGTACAAGTACCGATAATTTTGTCCGTCGCTGATATCGATTACCAAATACTTTTTTCGAATGTAATGTGACAATGGCACTAATAAGCAGGACTGATGGGCACTGATGAGGCGTGGACTGTGACAGTAGTTTATTTATTTACAATTTTATTTTTTACTATTTTTTTTTTTATATAATTTTTTACATTTAAAAAAAAAAAAGTTATTTATTTTTTTTTTTTTTTACAATGCTCTTTTTTGTTTTGGGGGGAGTGGGTGGTGTCAGTGTTTTTTTTTTTTATTTTATATTTTATCATTTTTACAATTTTACTTCTAAATATTTACTTATTACGTTTCCTTTTTTTTTCTTTTTTTTTTGTTCAACCCTGTTAACATCTCCACTTTGAGACAGAGAAAGGGACTAAGGACACAGATTCCCCAATCATTTTCTCTGCAGCCTCTGCTGCACTGAAGATGAATGGAGAGGAGACAGAGGCTCCCCTCCATTCATAAACTGAAACATCGTAAACATTGTAAACACAAAAAAAAAAATTACATATATACCGGCTCCTTCCTCCGCTCTCCATCCTGACAAATCCGGGATGGGGGGCAGAGGACACAGAGGAGGACACAGAGGAGGACATGGAGGAGGCCATGGAGGAGGACAAGGAGGAGGACATGGAGGAGGCCATGGAGGAGGACAAGGAGGAGGACATGGAGGAGGCCATGGAGGAGGACAAGGAGGAGGATATGGAGGAGGACATGGAAAAGGACACAGAAGGGGGACCGGAGGAGCACACGGCGGAGGACATGGAGGAGGACACAGAGGGGGACTGGAGGAGCACAAGGAGGAGGACACGGAGGAGGACATGGAGGAGGACACGGAGGAGGATATGGAGGAGGACACAGAGGGGGACCGGAGGTGCACACGGCGGAGGACATGGAGGAGGACACAGAGGGGGACTGGAGGAGCACACGGAGGAGAACACAGAGGAGGACATGGAGGAGGACACAGAGGAGGACCAGAGGAGGACACGGAAGAGGACACAGAGGAGGACCAGTGGAGGACACAGGGGACAACCAGAAATGATCGGTACGGCGGTGGGGGAGTTACAATCACTGAGTTCCCTGCGCGGCTTTCAATAAATCAGCTGAAAGCCATGGGAGGGAGAGGAGGAGAAGCGTCTGTCAGCTGCTTTATTGAAAGCTGCGGAGGGAGATCGTGATTGTAACTTCCCCATCGCCGCACCGATCAATCCTGACTGTCCAAGTATCAAGTCGAGCATCAAAGCATTTGCACGAGTACAAGTACTTGTGCAACTACTCTGTATCGGCACTGATACTAGTATAACCTAGTTGCCACCTATCTGGGTTTTGAATCATGTGTCCGGTTTTCAGTCCACCTGAAAACCGGACACGTTATCCAGACTAGACTGTGGCTTCCTAAGATAGCTGGAGAGAGGATTGGGTGTTATCCTCCTTTCAGCCTACAGGGGGCAATAGAGAGCTGGCACAGTTCAGTCCCACTCCCAGCGTGGCACTGCAGGGAAGTGAAGGCAGTCTGTCTGGAGACTGGAGAGAGGAATAAGAAGCTGCCTTGTTTGCAGTTAAAGATCAGTAAATACAGGGGAAAGGAGTTGGGGCCACTCTGATGTGTGGAGGGACAACTAAGGGCACCTGATGTAACGGGGGACTGTGATGTGTAGAGATACTCTGGTGGTGTCTCCATTAGAGGGACTCTGATGGGGACACCGGATTAAGGAGGGACTCTGATAGGGGCACCTGATGTAAGGAGGACTCTGATGGGGGCACCTCTCCTGTTTTAAGTTTCTACAAGCATTAAATACTAAATAGACGTCCCCATAACTCTTCAATGAGCCTGTGTGAGCAGAATGTTGCTGTGTGCCTGGCTGACTCTGCACTGATTTGGAAAAGAACTGGTTGAACTACAGTGGCTCCTGCAGGGGTAGCGCTACACACCCAACAAGGCAACAATAAAAAAAAAACAAAGCAACAGCAATGAACAGTGACAAGGACAATGAGAGGACCAAGCATTTCTGTACCTGAATTCTAAATTTAGAGGGGACCGAACTAAAGGCAGTAGTCACCTAGAATCTGAAAGGTCCTTGAATCTACCCAAAACCCCTCCCACTGGCCAGAGTGGTATACAACCTTGTGGCCCAGATTATTGTTTTAGAGAAATATAGCTTTATTTGTATCCCACAGTGAAGGGTGTAAGTTCACAAACTAAGCTCCAAGTTAGGGTGATGCTGTCTTTTTAAGAGGAGGGTAATGCAGTTGTGGACAGCGGCCTCTCACCACTATGCAGTCTGTTGTGGAGCCTCCTATTGCTCTCTGGTGTCTGGAATCTGTGGCATTGGTGACAACTTCTTTAGAGGTGATCGCTCATGAAACCAGTGACACCGCTTTCCTCCAAATTGCTGAAACTCATTCACAGTGGTGGCCTCCTTGTGAATGCGACAGCACAGTCCCACTCTGCACCACAGTGAGCTTTGGCAACAGCAGAGCCTCCACTTTAGCAACACACTCCAACAGTCACCCCACAGTTAACTGTGTCCAAGCTTTTCCACATTTTCTTCCTCTCTGCACTACACTGTCCTCCAGGGACTTGTAGTCCTTTATAGTTCTCCATATAGTTCTCCACTTCAAGACTGTCTCCTGGGGATTACATCCCGACAGTTCCAAGCAGCTCCCAGCAGTCTTACCCCACTCTTCCTTTCTCATACTGCACTGCTTCCAGTCACAGCCAGCCCACTGCCCAGGATACAGGACACTGGGGGTTGATTTACAAAAACTGGAGAGGGAAAAATCTGGTGCAGCTGTGCATGGTAGCCAATCAGCTTCTGGAAGCTGATTGGTTTCTATGCAAAGCTGCACCAGATTTTTCACATACCAGTTTTAGTAAATCAACCCCCAGTGTCCTGTATCCTGGGCAGTGGGCTGGCTGTGACTGGAAATGAAGCCCCGATGAAGTACCTGAGTCCTCTCATTGGCTTTTTCCCCCTCCTCTCCCTGTATGGCTGCTCCCCTGCTCATCGGCAGCCAAGGAGAGGAAAAATATGGCAGCACTGGCTGCTGTTACAATTGTCTCTCAGGGCTGGGATCAGCCCTTCCTTCTCTAAACTGGCAGCTCAGCTGTCGGTTAATTTCCAGCTCCCATCTCTCTCCACAGTTACCCAGCTGTTGTTGATTCTGCTCGTCAGTCCTGCCTACGTAAAGTAGTCCAGCTCACTTGATCTCTGCCTTCGCCTTTGTGAACATCACAGAGACATTATCCTGCGTTCCTGTTGAAGACTTGCTCGGCTGATGTTCCTTCTGGCTCCTGAGCCTGCTTGCTGTACTACTACGTTTATCTCTGGCCATATAACATTTGCTTAGCTGACTACCCGATCCAGTTACTGAACTCTGGCTTGTTTTGACTACGCTTACTCTGTTTACTTTATTATTATCATTATTAAACAAGTGTGATTTAACTTTATTTCTGTCTCGGTCTGATTCATGGTTCCTGATAGTAGGCGAAGGCCATGAATTCAGAAGATACACGCAAACCACTTGTTGATAATATTTTTTCCAGATTGGATGAGCAAGATCACCGCATGGATCAGTTTGCCATAGTGTTACAAAAACGCTCCTGAGTCGCACGGCTCACCTGCAAAATCCCACTGTGGCTGCTCCGGTACAACCTGAGTTGCAGGCCGTCCCTGCTGCTGCTCCAGTCTCTGTGCAGGCACCCGCCTCGAGTATTACCTCTATGTCTGTCTGGTTCCGCTCCACTTCCCCAGTGATTTGGGGGCGATCCAGTTCAATGCAGAAGGTTTCTCAACCAGGTTGAGATATACTTTGAGATGCTGCCCACGGACAAAAGCAAAGTAGGTTTCGTGATATCTTTGCTTTCTGAGAGAGCCTTGGCCTGGGCTAACCCTCTGTGGGAGACGCAAAAACCTGTTGTCTTGAGTTACCCTGATTTTGTGGCCTCCTTTAAAAGGGTATTTGATATTCCCGCATGCTCCGCTTCTGCTGCCAAGTGCCTCATGTCCATCAAACAGAGTACGAGAACTGTTGCCGACTACACCATCAAATTCCGTACTCTGGCAGCAGAGGTTGCTTGGAACAATGAGGCCCTCGTGGCTGCTTTTTCTCATGGTCTCGGATTCCATCAAGGATGAGATAGCAAAATACATGTACTAAACTGTTCCTTAGGATTTTATACTTTGGGATGCGGAAACTTATTGCCAGACGCTGGATTCATGAAGAACAGCTGACATTAGGAATGTGGATAAAAATAGTTAATGCAGATGTGCTGATGTACAAGATGACATATGAAGCCAGGGGAGCTCCCAAGAAATTTAGGAAGGTTTGGTTTAGATGGGTGGATTCGAAAAACACGCTGGACGAGGAAGAGCCATCGAATGAGGGACAGTGAGGGCTGTTGTGTTTTTTGTTCTCAATTTGATAAGGAAGGGGGGATAGGGGGAGTTGGTTTCTTTCCATCTCATACGAAATTTTAGAGTATAGGATTTTTTTGATTAGTGCTTGGGACACCGAATGCGGACATCTCAGGGGGGAATTGGGTTTTGTTTTACTGTTATGGGAGGTTACCTCCTCTTTTTTTGAAGGAGGGTTTTTTTTCTCCCCCTTCTTTTGTTTTTTTTTTTTGTTTTTCTTTAAAAAAAATGCAAAATGCACATATACATTGCAAAAGTAGTGTGGAAATGGAAATCTATGTGACATATGTCAAAAAGACGGATATATTTATCTGTGATAATACTGTGATGGATATGCAATTTCTATTTATTTCTTGTTGGACATTGTAATCCCAACTACTGTTTTGTATGTTTATTCTGATATGTGCGCAATAAAAATTCTTTTAAAAAAAAAAAAGGATGAGATAGCAGCCCGAGATATACCCAATGAGCTGGAGAGGTTGATCACGTTTGCCATCCTCATTGACTCCAGACTCAGAGAAAGACTCTCTTTTAAGGAGCGCTTGCGGAAGCCTCTTGTACGTTTACCTCCGAGCTTTGCAGCCCCACCTGTGCCTCCCTCACCTCCCATGCCTCCTGGTACCGAGTTGGTCAGTGAAGATGAACCCATGCACTTGGGCTTCACGCGTCTCTCTGCGGATGAGAGAGCCTTTAGGAGGAGGGAGAGATTGTGCCTTTATTGTAGCCAGGCAGGTCACTTTTTGAAGTCTTGTCCTACCCATCCAGTGAATGCCCGAACCTTGAGGTCCTGTCATGGACAGACCTTAGGAGGCGTTGTTTCGACCCCAGTTATCCAGAAGGATAAGCCCTTGGTTTCGGTCACCCTTTCTTGGGCTGAGTCGTCCATCGAGATACAGGCTCTAATCGACTCTGGGGCTGCAGGTCTGTTCATTGATGCTGCCTTTGTATCGCAGCACTCGATTCCGCTGCAGTGACACTCCACTTGCCATTGAGGCTCTTGATAGGAGACCTCTATAGCCTGCCCATGTGACTCATGAGACAGTTCCATTGTCCATGGCAGTAGGGGCTCTTCGCCATGAGATAATCCAATTCCAAGTTATTTCCTCACCTAGGTTTCCGCTGGTTATTGGTTATTCTTGGTTACAGAAGCACAACCCCTCTTTTGATTGGCTCCGTGCTGAGGTTCTCTCCTGGTCACCACAATGCAGTGAGACATCCAGAAGGTAGCCAAGGTCCCCTGCACCTCTTCACTCTCCTCCCTTCCGGAGGAGTACCGCGATTTTAGCAATGTCTTTGACAAAGGTCAAGCCGGTAGTTTGCCTCCACACCGGCCTTATGATTGTGCAATTGACCTTCAACCTGGTGCCATACCCCCTCGTGGCCGGGTTTACCCTTTGTCGGTCTTGGAGGATAAGGCCATGGAGGAGTATGTTTCAGACGCACTTTCTCGAGGTTTCATCCACAAATCCCCGTCTCCTGCTGGTGCTGCTTTCTTCTTTGTGAAGAAGAGTGGTGAACTGAGACCTTGTATTGATTATAGGGGTCTCAATCATTTCACAATTAAGAATGCCTACCTGATTCCGTTGATTACAGAGTTATTCGACCGCCTCAAGGGAGCAACGGTTTTCACGAAGCTTGATTTGAGAGGGGCATACAATCTCGTGCGGATTAAGGAGGGCGACGAGTGGAAAACTGCGTTTAATACCAGAACAGGCCATTATGAGTACCTTGTAATGCATTTTGGCCTTTGTAATGCCCCGGCAGTCTTCCAGGAAGTTATTAACGATGTCCTCCGAGATTTGTTGCAGTTATGTGTGGTGGTTTATCTCGATGATATCCTCATATTTTCCAAGTTCCTGGAGAGCCACCACACAGATGTCTGTCGTGTGCTTCAGAAACTAAGAGAAAACAATCTCTATTGTAAACTGGAGAAGTGCGAGTTCCATCATGAACAGGTTAAATTCCTGTCATTTCCACTGCTGGTTTTTCGCTGGACCCAGAGAAACTTTCGGCAGTCCTACAGTGGCCCCGACCCGTGGGTTTACGTCCTCTGCAGTGTTTCCTGGGCTTTGCCAACTATTATTGGAAGTTTATTCATAGCTTCTTGTCTCTGGTCAAGCCCCTGACTGATATAATCAGAAAGGACGGTAACCCACAGAGTTGGTCTCCGGAGTCCATTAAGGCCTTTGAGAGTCTCAAGGCTGCCTTTGTTTCTGCTCCTGTGTTGGCACATCCTGATCCTCTCTCCCAGAAGGGTGCGATGGGCTCTTTTCTTGTCGAGTTTTAATTATTTTGTCTCATTCTCACCCGGTTCTAAGAATGTAAGGGCTAACGCCTTGTCACGACAATTTTCCTCCACTTCCAAGTTGGAGTCAGTTTATTTATTTATTCATTTTTTTGAATATTTATTATAGCAAAAAGTAAAAAATATTGGTTTTCTTTTAAAATTGTCGGTCTTTTTTTGTTTATAGTGCAAAAAATAAAAAACGCAGAGGTGATCAAATACCGTCAAAAGAAAGCTCTGTTTGTGGGGAAAAAAAGGACGTTTGGGTACAGCGTCGCACAACCGCGCAATTGTCAGTTAAAGCGTGCAGTGCCGTATCGCAAAAATTGGCCTGGTCAGGAAGGGGGTAAATCCTTCCGGGGCTGAAGTGCTTAACTGACAATTGCGCGGTCATGCAACACTGTACATAAATAATATTTATGTCTTTTTTTTCCCCCACAAATAGAGCTTTGTATTATAGAGAGGTATTTGATCACCTCTGCGATTTTTATTTTTTGTGTGCTATATTTACTGTATATAAAATTGTGAAAAAACAAAACAATATTTTTTACTTTCTGCTATAAAACATATCAAATAAAAACATGTAAAAAAAAATCTATATTCTTCATACATTTAGGCCAATACAGTATACATATCTGCTACATATCTTTGCTACAAAAATTCCCAATAAGCGTATATTGATTGGTTTGCACAAAAGTTATAGTGTCTAAAAACTATGGGATATATACTGGAATATTTATTTTTTATATACTAGAAGTTGCATCGATCACTGCGATATTGTGGCAGACAATGCCATTAACTGACACTTTTGGCACTTGTTTGGGAACCAGTGACACCAATACAGTGATCAGTGCTAAAAATCTACCCTATTTACCCACCCAAACATTTACAGTTTTGTTTTGGTTCTTTTTCCATCTTCAGGACAGTAGGTAAAGGAAAATCTTCCCAACAGAACAGAGGCAATACAATTATTAACAAGGGTTTTCCTCTATCATTCTAAATTTAAAAAAATTGGGCTATAATATATTTTTCTGTCATTATTTTTATCCACATGACTCTTATTTCCAGCTCTCATTGGTTGCTTTTGGAGAAAACAACAGTTGTTATAGAAAACAGTCCTTATAGCATGGTGAAATGAGCCTCGTACACATGGTCGTATTTTCCACAGACAAAACCTCGGACTTTTGTCCGAAGGCGTGTGCCTGGATTTTTTCTTGCATACAAACAGCAAGAAATTGTCTGCCAACAAACACGAACGTACTGTCATACTACATGGTTTTTCAGCTCTTTAGCGCCACCCTTTAGGCTGCTAATTTCATGTTAGTAGAAGTTTGGTGAGTGTTGATTTGCGCTTTTCATTTCGTGCTTTTCAGTTTGCGCTTTTCATTACGCACTTTTCATTTTGTTTCTGAATGGCTGTTCGTCAACCAGCTATGTTGCGTTATCGGAGGAGATAATGTGTTATTTATTATTGGCCTTTGAGTTATTGCTTTGACCCAAGTCCAGTCCAGGAACAGGAGGAGGAGGATTTCTTGGACCAAAAATTGGTTGCTTTATTAATCGTGACCAATTATGTCATATGCCTTTGCTGCGGGAGCTCCAGGAGAATAATCCGGATGACGGACCCCTGCTTTCACCAACTCTTGGCATTGTTGAGCCCTTATATTAAGAAGCAGAACACATGCATGAGGCTTTTATTTTATTTGTTGGTTGAATAATAATGATTTGATTTGGTATACAGTTGGGTCCATAAATATTGGGACATCAACACAATTCTAATCTTTTTGGCTCTATATACTACCACAATGGATTTAAAATTAAACGAACAAGATGTGCTTTAACTGTAGACTTTCAGCTTTAATTTGAGGGTATTTACATCCAAATCAGGTGAACGGTGTAGGAATTACAACAGTTTGTATATGTGCCTCCCACTTTTTAAGGGACCAAAAGTAATGGGACAATTGGCTGCTCAGCTGTTCCATGGCCAGGTGTGTGTTATTCCCTCATTATCCCATTTACAAGGAGCAGATAAAAAATCCAGAGTTCATTTCAAGTGTGCTTTTTGCATTTGGAATCTGTTGCTGTCAACTCTCAATATGAGATCCAAAGAGCTGTCACTATCAGTGAAGCAAGCCATCATTAGGCTGAAAAAACAAAACAAACCCATCAGAGAGAAAGCAAAAACATTAGGTATGGCCAAATCAACTGTTTGGAACATCCTTAAAAAGAAAGAACGCACCGGTGAGCTCGGCAACACCAAAAGACCCGGAAGACCACCAAAAACAACTGTGGTGGATGACCAAAGAATTCTTTCCCTGGTGAAGAAAACACCCTTCACAACAGTTGGCCAGACCAAGAACACTCTCCAGGAGGTAGGTATATGTGTGTCAAAGTCAACAATCAAGAGAAGACTTCACCAGAGTGAATACAGAGGAAAGGAACTGCTCATGATCCAAAGCATACCACCTCATCAGTGAAGCATGGTGGTGGTAGTGTCATGGCGTGAGTATGTATGGCTGCCAATGGAACTGGTTCTCTTGTATTTATTGATGATGTGACTGCTGACAAAAGCAGCAGGATGAATTCTGAAGTGTTTCGGGGAATATTATCTGCTCATATTCAGCAAAATGCTTCAGAACTCATTGGACGGAGCTTCACAGTGCAGATGGACAATGACCCGAAGCATACTGCGAAAGCAACCAAAGAGTTTTTTAAGGGAAAGAAGTGGATTGTTATGCAATGGCCAAGTCAATCACCTGACCTGAATCTGATTGAGCATGCATTTCACTTGCTGAAGACAAAACTGAAGGGAAAATGCCCCAAGAACAAGCAGGAACTGAAGACAGTTGCAGTAGAGGCCTGGCAGAGCATCACCAGGGATGAAACCCAGCGTCTGGTGATGACTATGCATTCCAGACTTCAGGCTGTAATTGACTGCAAAGGATTTGCAACCAGTTATTAAAAAGTGAAAGTTTGATGGATGATTGTTAATCTGTCCCATTACTTTTAGTCCTTTAAAAAGTGAGAGGCACATATACAAACTGTTGTAATTCCTACACCGTCCACCTGATTTGGATGTAAATACCCTCAAATTAAAGCTGAATGTCTGCAGTTAAAGCACATCTTGTTCATTTCATTTCAAATCCATTGTGGTGGTATATAGAGCCAAAAAGTTTAGAATTGTGTCGATGTCTCAATATTTATGGACCTGACTGTATTTTTTATATCTTTGGATGCATAGAATTCACTTTTTGGTTAAGTTCTATTGGCAGATAGCATGTCTAATTTTATTTGTTTTCTTTTTTTAATGCACAATAAAAAAATTGTGTAAAATAATACTTGGCTATGTGTTTTACTTCAAATGACAGTTTGGGAGTAGGCAGTTACATTTAAAAAAATAAAAATAAAAATTTTAAATTAACAAGGGACACCAACATAGCTGTATCCTTGATCTTAAAAACTACGGGATAATGGTGCTGTGGTAACTTTCCCAAATAAAAAAAAAAAAGCATAATAATGTAGCACTTACCCCCCGAAGGAGCTGCTGGTTTAGATTGGGCTTACCGTTACCTCATGTCCGTCACAGGGGAGTCCCATAAAAAAGAAAAAGATTCAATAATGTCTGCACCAAACATTATGTTTCTTTATGTTTGCAATTCTTTTATTCTTCAATGTTAGGTAGAGGGATGGAGGGTTATGGGGGATTCAGGTACCTTGTATGGCGGATCAGGGTATTTCTTCTATCCAGAGGACAATTGGTTTCCTCAACTAGATATAGCATTCCCCGGATAGGTCCCTCTCACTGACCTAGCAGCCAGTGCAATACTGGGACACAGTCTCTGCCACAGACTTGAAGGAAAAAAAGAATAACCGTTGCGGTCGTTACACAAGTCCTCTGCCACAGAACGGTGTAACCAAATTTTTTCTAGAGTTTAAAGCCTAACTGCACAGTACCAGTTTCTTTCAGCCGACCCGGCGATACTGTCAGATAGGCATATAGAAAAATGCAGCGCATGTACAAAGGAACATAGGTCTTTATAATGGTGAAACAGTAAAGAAATCACTAATTAACCACAGGTGCCTTGAAACACAAACGTCCATAGATGGATGTGAATGTCCAACCGCACAGGAGGTATAAGTACTCCAAGGGGTGGTGATGGTCTGATGGTTGTCAGAAAACACCTGGCATCATACAGCGACTTCCCAACCGAGAAACTGGGTCCCAATGGGTCATTCAGAGAAAGTGCAAAAAAGCCTCTTACCAGATCCTGTGGATTCCCATGTCAGCGACAGGGAATCGCATGCGCAGTTTGTCACAAATGACTTGGAATGGGAGCTCAGGAATCGCCAATCCCTTGGATTGTGGTCTGTATGGATCTCGGCCGGCAACCGGATGGGTCCTCACAACGAACCGTCCTCACACCGAACCGTCCCAGCGTGCATCAGAAGTTTCACAAACGGTCCCCCGATAGGAGCAGTTGGAGGGACTGGATCTCATGCGGTAAATGTGGAAACAGAAAGAATGTGCCTCCACATGGTGCAGATAAAAAAAGGGTGTTTTTATTGACAAAAACGACCATACACAAATAAAAGCGTGATCACGGTGGATAAAAACAAATGGGCAACAAGGAGAGTGGTGTATGTACCCGACGCGTTTCGACCTAGGGGTCTTCAACAGGGGCATAGACCACTCACTCCAAGTTGCCAAATATATATAATAAAATTATTTAGAGAAGGACCAATCACAAGGGCTAAAAAACCGGGAGATTTGATTGGGTGAATACAATCACATGACTTGCTTGGATGTCTAAACATGAAAATCATACACAATTTCTATATAAGTAAATGAATGACATTAAGGTGAAGCCCGGGAGACTGTATAAAGGTCTACCAGCAGAAAAATATATAGCTCTATGATCTCTCTAACAAAAATAAAGCATTTAAAGATTTAATGAAAACAGCACTCCTCTGCTGACAGTCCAGCAGAATGTACCGCCCTGTCGGCCAGAGGAGCCAATCCTCAATAAGAAGACAAAAGGTGTTAAGTGGAGCTGACCAATAGGTGGCTATGTATTAGCCGGCCTCTATCCCTGAACGCCCACATGACCAGTCTGTGTAGGAAATGATGTCACGTCCGTGGGCGTGTCCGACGTTTCCCTCTCACATGACTCACTGGGCCAATCAGAGAGCAAACGTCCCACTCATCTCTGCTGTACGTACAATCCGTACACCGCAGAGGGATGGTACTTAAATAAATAAACCTAGCGTCCCGGCAATGCAATCCAGCAAGCAACGGACGCTAAATGAGACAAAACAGCATCCCTATGGTGTATGTGTACAAAAATGTGCTATGCAGCAGACCGGGACCCGATGACCCGGAAGTGTGCATAGAACTCCTGTGAACCGGAAGTGTATGGAAAGTAGGGACACATATAGTGAAATATAATGTGTTTGGGAAATGACTGGCTGAAGTGAAATCGCATAAGTGTGTAAAAAAAAAAAAAAAAAAAAAAAAAATTACTGGACTGACATTGTAAATGTCTCTTAAAATCCATATGTGTTTTGGTGGGACTGAAATAAAAAAATATTAAAAAATTATGTGAACACGAATTCTCCGGAACGCACATTGTAAAATGTGTTAAAATGAATATATATGTGAAGGGAATGTGTGGATTTGTAAGGTGACCCAAATATCTGGCAGTTAACCTTATGATCCCTTGACTGCAAAAAGTCATCAGCATAGACCGAATGGGTCAATTTTGATTGGACCAATTTCAATTGGGTGAATAGATAACCCTCTAGGTACACCATATATAAGCTGTGTACCAACTTGTGAATATAGGTGAAAAAAAGGAGGAAGGGGGGAGGGGGGAGAAAAAATGTTGAAATAATGAAGTAAAAAATATAAAATATAAAGGGAGGGAGGGACATGCATAGAGATGTGGAAGGAATTTAGGATTGGTTGATGAAGGAGTTGAGGTCCCACTCCACGTTTAAACCTAACGGGAAATAGGACCTCAACTCCCATATCCAATAAGTCTCGAGGCATGACACTCCTCGGAGGCGGGACTCTCCTCTCCAATGTGGGACAAATTTGTCGATCACCTGGAATAAAGTCCCGGTAGGGTCCTTATTATGGTATTCCAGATAATGACGGGGAACTGTATGTTTGTCCTTGCCTTTCTTGATACCTGCCACATGTTCATTAACTCGTATAGAGAAAGTTCTGATGGTACGCCCAACATACTGTTTGTGGCAGGGGCAAGTAATGAGGTAGACAATGTATTGCGATGTACAAGTTGTGAAGTGTTTCATCTGGTAAGTGAGGGAGGTGACTGTGGATTGGAAAGTGGTACTTTTTTGTCTGCCTCGAATGTTGTGGAGGCAGACATTGCATCTACGGCAGGGGTAATAACCCTGACATTCCTGAAAAAATGAAACTCTTTTGGGGGGGTCTATTATATTCGGAGCAATCTGTCCTTGAATGGACCGTGCTCCCCTGAATACAACAGCCGCCCATTCAGGAAGAACTGACCCAAGTAGATTGTCATTTAAAAGTACCTTCCAGTGCTTTTTGAATATAGCTTTCACTTGTTTGGACTCAATGGAGTGAGTGGTGAAGAAAGCCCATTTGTGCATAGGTTCAGCTGTAGATTTGGGGCGTTCTATCAAAGTGGATTCTCTATCAGTGGATAGTGCCCTATTGAGTTCCTCGTCTAGATGTCTGGGATCATAACCTTTTTCAATAAATCGATCTCTCAGAACTAGCGATTGTGACTGGAAATCAATAGCATTGGTACAGTTGCGTCGTAGTCTCAAAAATTGGCTACGGGGAACGGACTTGAGCCACTGCTCCTGATGGCAACTGTCAATAGGAATGAATCCGTTCCGGTCGGTGGCCTTGAAATACGTGCGGAACTCCAAATGTTTGTCCACCACAAATATTTCAAGGTCTAAAAAATGTACACTAGTAGAGCTGGCCTCATAGCTCAAAGATATTCCTCTATCATTAGAATTGAGACTGGTCATGAAACTGTCAAGTGATGTACGGTCACCATCCCATAGGAAGAGGATGTCGTCTATGTACCTGGCCCAGAGGATCAACTCGGATCTCTGGGCCGCATAGACGACATCCTCCTCCCACTGGGCCATGAAGAGGTTGGCGAGGCTGGGGGCGAACTTGGCCCCCATAGCCACGCCCCTCTTCTGTAGAAAAAATTGATTCTGGAACCAAAAATAATTGTGTTCCGTTGCAAATATGAGTAATTGCATAATAAAATTACGCTGAAGGGAAGGGAGCTTGTTGTCTCTAGATAGGTGTTTCTCCACCGCCTCAAAGCCCAAGTGATGTGGGATGCACGTATAAAGTGTCGCCACATCTGCTGTGACTAGAAGCATCCCTTCTGAAACCGAAACAGGTTCCAGTAATCTAATGGTGTCTCTAGTGTCCTTGAGATAGGACTGCGAGGAACGAACCAACGGCTGTAAGTAAAAATCTACATATTTACCAATACGGGCTGTGACTGAGTCAATCCCGCTGACAATGGGTCTGCCAGGGGGATTGACTGAGTCCTTATGGACTTTAGGAAGATAATAGATGGCTGGAATGCGTGGGACTTGTGGGACTAGAAAACTTTTTTCCTTTTTATTTAAAATCCCTAGCGCATAACCTTCCTCAATAAGTTTGACCAGAGCCTTTTTGAAAGGTGTAGTGGGGTCCGTGGGAATAGGGCTGTAATTGTTCGAATCATTAAGAATTCTATACATCTCTTTAAGGTAATCGACCTTATCAAGAACTACAATCCCGCCACCCTTATCCGCAGGGCGGATAATAAGGTTCTTTTTCTCACAAAGAGATCTGAGATACTGTCAGATAGATGATCTAGGTTGCATCCTTCAATTGAGTTTCCAGGCTCCTCCTGAGATACCAGCATGCATTTGTTCGATCACCTTCAGAGAAGTCCTCCCCTGGTCTCCTCAAACTGATTGGCTTCTCCCCGCAGGCAAGACAGCACAGGACCACCCTTTGGATCAGCAGGCCCCAGGGCTCCTGGGCCTACTTCTGTAGTAGCAATGTCTCGGGCCAGCCACCCCGAGGCAACAGAGCTGCCCCAGGCCCCCATTGGCCAGGAGGGCCTACAGGTCAGGGACCACAATGAAAAGAAAAGAGACCCCAAAACATGATGCCTGTACCTTAAATACCCTTACCCAGAAAGCACAGCGAATGAACTACTCCCACCGGGTTGTTTCTGAGTAAAAGGGTACCCAATGCATCCAGCCTTTTGCATTTCCAACACTTACTGGTGGCCACAGCGACACCCATGGTCAAGTGGAAACTGACACAACCCAGCTGAACTGATACAGAAACCAGTAAATTTATGATAATTAGTCTGAGCTAAACTACAGCTTCAGACAACCTTAATTTTACACAAATAGCACCTGCCCATCAGGGCGCTACAATAATATTATTCTTGATATCACTAGAAAAAAAAAAAAGCCTTTGAAAATGTGTTTGCAATAACTCAATCAGTATCACCAGCAAAGCAGCTTCATTATTATCCCATTAAAGAAGAAGAGAATTGTGCGCTGCATTTCAAGATTTCATAATTTGCCGCTTCACGAATGTTAATTCTCCATTAAGAACGCTAGTTTACAAGACCGACCGCTTCTGGCTCGTCCTTCCTTCCGAGCATACGTGTTTGTACTTTGGACTTTTGTCCAACGGACTTGTGTACACACGCTCGGAAAATCCAACAACAGACATTTGTCCGCGGAAAATTTAAAACCTGCCATCCAGCATTTATCCGACAACAATTGTCCGATGGAGCGTACAAACGGTCGGATTTTCCACCAACAGCCTGTCATCACACATTTCCCGTCAGAAAATCTGATCGTGTTTACGAGGCTTTAGTCTAGAATTTCCACCCTATAACAGCAACTAAGGACCTTACAAGCAGACTAAGGCAAAGGCTTGCTCAATACAGATTTTTTTTTGCTCACAGATGGTATGTACATGTTAACAGATGTCTATCAGATGAGCAAAATGGTTCATCTGATATCACAAACAACCATTTTGTGCTCCCATGCTACAAATGATGCTACAGCATTATGCTTGGCTGGCTCGTCGAAGAAGTAGCATCAATCCAATATTGACTTAGTATGTTTCCTGAGCTAAATGGAAGATAGAGGGGTTAAACAAGCATCTCGGAGGTATAATTATCCTTGCTTGGCTTGGATCGTCACTAACAGACTTGGCAGGAGAGACTCCATTTTGCATGCCTCCAGAGGTTCCCTAGTTCTTTCCAACTAAAATATTCAACAATGAACCAGATGGAAGACGAAGGGCTTAGAGCTTACTTTGCGTACAAATGGTATTTATTCCATGAACAAGTTCATACATGCGGAGATCTAGTTGGAAATGTTAGGAGTTCCAAACCTTGTCTTGCCGAGAGCATCATACCCTCCATCTTTCTTTGCCTGAGGTTTTTTTTCATGAATTCCTCTTTGCTGCATAAAAAAAACATGGGAACATAATAAACCTGGACAGTAATCAATCAAGCAGATTGCAGCGGTGAAATGCAGCCCATCTGTTAAATGGCGTTTGCCAATGTTACAGAGAAAATGAATGTAAGCAAAAAGCTTGACTTGTAACTCTTTTTTCCTGTCGCTGTATTGTGCTTTCATCACGGATCAAATTGTGTTACAACACAAACAGAGAGTAAGAGAGTGACACGGAACATTGGAATGGCAACTGTCTTGGCATTGTCATCATTGAGTCAACTTATTTCATTCGAAAGCCCTTAAAGCTGAATCCCAGGGATAGATTTTTCTGCATGGTTACCTTCCAGCTTGGACCAACATACACTATATTGTCAAAAGTATTGGGACACGTGCCTTTACAAGCACATGGACTTTAATGCCATCCCAGTCTTACTCCGTAGGTCAGTATGGTAACATTTCCTGTCCTAAGGTAACAATTCCTGTCCTATGTTGTACACCATTTTTGTCCTATGTTGACACTTCCTCTCCTATGGTAACACTTCCTGTCCTATGTTGACACTTTCTGTCCTATGTTGACACTTTCTGTCCTATGTTGACACTTCCTCTCCTATGGTAACACTTCCTGTCCTATGTTGACACTTCCTGTCCTATGGTAAAACTTCCTGTCCTATGTTAACACTTCCTATCCTATGGTAACACTTCCTGTCCTATGTTGACACTTTCTGTCCTATGTTGACACTTCCTCTCCTATGGTAACACTTCCTGTCCTATGTTGACACTTTCTGTCCTATGGCAACACTTCCTGTCCTATGTTGACACTTTCTGTCCTATGTTGACACTTCCTCTCCTATGGTAACACTTCCTGTCCTATGTTGACACTTCCTCTCCTATGGCAACACTTCCTGTCCCATGTTGACACTTCCTGTCAACTTCCAATGTTGACACTTCCTGTCCTATGGTGAGACTTCCTGCCCTATGTTGTACACCATTTCTGTCCTATGTTGACACTTCCTGTCCTATGGTAACACTTCCTGTCCTATATTGACACTTCCTGTCCTATGGTAACACTTCCAACACTTCCTAGTAGGTCTCCGCCGCCATTGCAGAACAGAGGGTGTATACAAAATAGTATCTCCCTCCGCCGGCCGCGTGGCTACAATAGAACCCCCGCCCCTTGCCATAACAGACCGGCAGCGGGGCAGGGGTAGGTGGGGCGAGGCGGAGTGGGGCAGAGGGTGGGCGGCGACGCAGGAGCTTCGTCTAGCCACCCAGCCGTCTTCCTGGTCTTCTTAAAAATGGCGGCCGGCGGAGACCATGTCTCCGCCGGCCGCAGACCTCTAGCGGCGGCAGGGAAAAATCGTAAAAAAACGGATTTCTCGGGACATTTCCCGGGAAACAATAAAATCGGGAAAAGAGTCCAAATCCCGGGAATGTCCCGGGAAATCCAGGACAGTTGTTAAATATGCTGTCCTATGGTAACACTTCAATATACCACCTTAATCAGCCACAGAACCTGTGTAATTAATATGTGTTCGGGTTTAAAGGGATGAGGTGGCAACCCTATGTCCTATGTTGTACACAATTTCTGTCCCATGTTGACACTTCCTGTCCTATGTTGACACTTCCTGTCCTATAGTAACGCTTCCTGTGCTATGTTGACACTTCCTGTCCTATTGTAATACTTCCTGCCCTATAGTGACAATGCTCACTGTTCCGTGTCATTCTCTTATGCTTTTTTTGCATGGGTGGTGGACTTTACTGAGTGGCACTTTGCAGGAGCTTAGAGGGAATACTGCCACATCCTGAATGCATGTTGTTTTTTTTTTTTTTTTTTTTTTATGGGGGTGTGTTTGGCACACAATTTTGGTGTGGTTCTGTTGACTTCAATTGGCACGTTTGACAAGTGGAATGGCCGCCACACGCGGCATTTCAAGTTAAAATTGCCCCAGCAAAGCATTGGAGCCACGGCTATGTGAACAGGCACGAGTGACTGCCATGTCTGCTTGTTGATAGGTGGGGGGTCAGTAAAAACTGAGACCGACTGCTTATTTTTACTACTCCCTTGACACCTGTGTGAATGAGGCCTCATTCTTTGTTTGTGTTGTAACACAATGTGATCCGTGATGATGAAAGCACAATATAGCGTCCAGAAATATAAAGAGCCACAAGCTTTTTGCTTATATTAGTTTTCGCTGTAATGTTGGCAAACACCATTTAACAGATGGGCTGCATTTCACCGCTGCAATTTGCTTGATTGATTACTCTCCTGGTTTATTATTTTCTAGTTTTTTTTTATTATGTAACAAAAATGAAAGAAAAAAAACCCTCAAAGAAAGATGTAGGGAATGATCTCTGTCATGTCAAGATTGGACCCAACACGTCCAATTGCACTTCAGCATATATCATCTTGTTTATCTATTAAAAACCATTTCATTTTTCACTTGGGTTCTTAAAAGAGAATTATGGACAGAGCTTTTTCGGCTATGCTTCTCTTGTGTGTCACGGGAGTGCACTTACTTTTGCCCTCCTGTGACCCAAACTCGTCGGAGACAGCTGTCAGCTGGCATGACAGAGCTGCTCCAGGCTCTGGAAGGATCCCAATCGTTTTGTCTGGATCCACCTAACTGTCAGATTGTCACATACCTGACGGATGAGCATGACGTGCAGAGGGAAGGCCTCTCATACAACCCCGGCTCAGGGACCACCGATGTCATAACAGTGGCCTCAGAGCGTGGTGGTGTATGGGTGCCTGGATCATCTTCTGTGTAGTGGGTGTGTCACCAGGGTCACCAGGGTGGACCAGAAGTTTAAACGGCAGGTGTTGGTAGGCCAGCAGATTCCGGGCTGGTGGCAGCAGGCAGCAGGGACCAGGCAAATGCTTGCAGAGCAGAAGAGACACAGAATGCGTTGTCAGACGAGCCGGGTTGGTAACAGATGATCGTATGCAGTCATATACGGCAGGCAAAGAATAGCCAGGGTACAGGCAGAGATCGGCAACGTGAGCTCAGGCAGATGAGCAACAGATAAGAAGCAAAGTCCAGATCCAGGCCAGGGTCAAGGTAGGAGAGGTTCATCGGAGTCAGGCAAGCCAGGCCAAGTACAGGAATAACAGGATCAGGTTCAGGAACACAGGTACAGCTGCAGATCAGACAGCAAAGCATTAGTGCAACTGTTGCACTTATATATGGCATTTGTCAGCAACGTTTATTGGCGTGTGCATGGAAATTTGAGCGCATGAACATATTCCTGTGCCTGGCATGATGGGCACTTGCGGGACTGCGTCTGCCCATGGGCATTAGCGCCTGGTCTTGAGCATTAGAAGCGCTATGGCCAGCACGTCCCTGACAGAGAGAGACATGATGTCACTCACGTGCATCACCGTCAGCTTTACAAGTAAATATCTGCTAAACGCACACTGGGCACATATTTACACAACGTACAGGCAAGCCTTATTATAAGTGTAGCACCTTCTATATAGTGTGCTAGATGTAAATAGGTTTGTTAGTGTAGGTAAATTTGGTCTGCTGAGAAGCAGGCCTGGGTTGAATATGGGTCAGGGTTGAATGACTCAGGGAGGCTGGATGACTCAAACATCTTCTCTGGTGCCTCCCCCTGTTACCGGAACCTTGGAGAAGCTTCCAGATGTAGTAGGCGGAGGCTAAGAGGAGCTGCTTCGCATATTTATCCAATCCCCAGCAAATGGGCTGGCAGAGGGTAGGCACCTCATGGGTCATGCCAGCAGGGGCAGATGGAAGATAGAGATGGAGTGCTGAGAAGGCTGTCGGTGGCCCTTGAGGGTGTCCCCTAGTCTGGGAAGGGGGAGGGCCTCAGTCCTGGGGCTCGGGTGTTGGAGTGACTCTCTACAACACATGGAGGAATCCTGTTCTGGATGCACAGGAGCAAGGAGAGGACAGGAGGAGAAGGTCAGCACGTCTGGGAGATCTCCTGAGAAGTCAGCCAGGTGGGCTGGTGAGTGTACTGTCTTGGAGAACTGTGGAGAGAGTGTCAGCTGGGAGGACTGTGGAGAAAGTTAGCCAGGAGGGCTAGAGAAAGGGGCAGCTGCAGTCAGGTGGGTTGGCAGTGCCCGAAGAGGTGGTGCTGGGCTCTACACACCTAGAGGGGTCTCGGGTTCCTTCCTATAACAGGCTTGGGTTCCTTCCTATAACAGGCTTTTGCTCACAAATCGTACTGAGTGCTGTTTTAGATCATTTCTATCAGTGTGCCAGCGGACTTCTGCAAGCAAGTGTGCTGGAGGAAGCACAGGAGTGTATATACACTGTATATAGGAAAAAATGTTCCTTGGAATTGTTTTGAAGTCAAGTGGGCATCCCATCAACCCCCATCCCTATCCGAGTTCTAATCCCTAAATAAAAACAAAAAAGAACAAGGCATTGGACTATACTCTGAGTGGAGTGACGGTGAAGATTTGGCGTACCTGTCTGTGCAGGTTGGGGGATCCCTTTCCACTTGCGGCTGGCTCCTTAGGGGGTGCGCTACATAGGTATAGGTAGTTATAAAATAAAGGAAGCCAGAGTGAGTCAAGAGTTTCAAATCCTTAGAGAATGACAGAGTGGGACATGCCTAGAAAAGATTTTAGGCCAGGGTGGTACATCTACTATTAGGAAACCATGGGCCCCATATTTGTCCAAATTTCTTCAAGATTATATTGGCAAATTCACTGGATTCACTGGACTGAAGGGCATGCGCGACGCGCGCTGTGATCCCCCTAGTCAATGAGACTCGGGTGATCACAGATCGAGCAAGGGGTCGATCCAATGACAGCTGATCATGTGATGTAAACAGAAGATCGGTAATCTTTTTTTTTTCTTCTCATGCTGACAGTGTGAGGAGAAAAAAAAGCCGATTGCCGGCTTCTGTTGAAGGGACATCAGTCCCGAAGAGGAAGAGGCGAAGCCGCCTCATATGTGC